>NC_061122.1:103546103-103783698 GCF_002878395.1 Capsicum annuum | reverse complement strand
ACTATGAGAAGTTGGTAGGATTGTAGAGAGAAATAAAATGACCAAAATGAAGTTGTTCATAATAAGTTTGACTGGTGAAGCTCTCGCCTGGTACACACAACAGGATCTTTGTCAATAGCATGGGTGGAATGATATGGTGCAACACTTTATGGATCAATTTAAATTTAACACCAAAATCACACCAGACAAGTTCTACTTGGCTAAGTTGAAGAAGAAATCAACTGAGACATTTCGTGACTATGCTTTGTGTTGGAGGACAAAAACAGCTAAAGTTTAATCACCGATGAGTAAATATGAAATGGCCGCCTTTTTATTGAATGCTAAGATGACAACTTGTACTATAAAAAAAATAATAACCATGATGGGACAAAGTTGATGGAATTCATTAGAATGGGAGAAATCTTGGAAGATGGGATCAAGTCAGGGAGAATCCAAGACTATACAGCATTGCAAGCTGTAAGTAAAGCAATTCAATATGGTTCTATCAATGGGAATAAAAATATAAAGAAAGATGTATTTCCTGTCGTAATTAACCAAGGACACAAGCCAAGTTAGACTCAATTTCTACCTGAATCAGCCATATCAATCCATTTTTCCTTACCAGTAAGGTAAAACTCTCCCAAATTCTTTACTATACTCCACCAACTACTTATCCTGTCTATAATGCCCAGGTAAATTATTACAAACCTCAATCCCCTACTTTTTAAACTCTATATCTATATTAGTTTTTCCAAGATCCAACCCACTAAAATCGGCCACATGCTGCACCCAGGTCCCATCTAAATCCTAAAACCAAAACTACTCATAACTATACCAAAATTGCTGAACCATATGCTCAGTTATTTAAAAGGTTGAAAGTAGATGACATGATACAACCCATTGAAGGAAAGATCCCAAATCTTATTCCAAAATGGTTTGATGGTTACAAGCGTTGTGCATGTTATTCTGAAGTTGTGGGCATAGCAATGGGGATTGTTATGGTCATTAAAATAAGATTGGAGCCTTAATCAAGGAAGGGGCAATTCAACTTGCTGAATCTTAGCCCAATGTGAGCAACAACCCTCTACTAAACTATGAGAATATCAATGTGAACATGATAACTATAAAGTAATATAGGGATTTAAAAGAGACCATTATAGCAGTTAGAAAGGTTGGAAAAAATGCACCATTGATAACTGCCCCAGAACTAGCATCAACGGATATACTACTACTAGCGGCAAGACACCAACCATTTAAAATACTGAACCAGAAGAGGCTTTGAAGAATTGGACTTGTACACCATGCTTGGGGTCTTGGTAGATTGAACAAGTAGTAGCACTTTTGAAATAGCACGATTCTAAAAATTGAGACTTGATTATGCATAAAACTGTATGTTATTTTGCCTTATATTTTGGAAGCTTAATTGCAAAATTTATGAATGAATTTTTTGTTTTTTTTTTGAAATTTATATTATGCACTACTTTCTATCTTTTATATAAATTATCAAATATGCTAATTGCGATTGTGACATAATGAAACAAATGAACAAAGTTTGGTACCAAGCAAGACTCTAAAATATGTGAAACTTATAAAGAGTTCAAACAACCTACCAAGGAACATGACAAGCACGGGAGTACTCAATCATGAAGAATACTTATTCTAGGGAAGTCTAGACACTACATAAAGGAAGACTTTCGATAGGTCTTATGTAATATAGCTTTCTCTTTTCATGTAACTTACGGACTACCTTTTGACCTGATTCCTTTATAGGATATGTAGGCAGCGCACATAGGGTTCGGTCTTACTACAGAAAAAATCCAAAAAATTCTTATTTGTAATAGGAGAACTATGCCTAAATTGATTCCCGTGGTGGATACATGCGCAACCCACACATGGTTTGGTCACACTAGTATAGAAACTAGAAATTCTTACCCATGTAATTTTAAACTACATGCGGCCTAATTCCCTAGGCAGGATATGTAGACAACCTATTGCGGGTTTATTCCGTTTAGAAGAAAAATACCAGATCATTTTTATGTATCTTGAAGTACATTCTAATCTGATTCTCTCGACAAAATATGTAGCAACCTATATAAGGTTTGATCGTATCACAACAAAACTTATATATCTTCTAGCATCACCAAAACTAGGGCAGATTTTGAAAAGACTCCAACAAGGATGACTGGATATAGTCAAGATACATTTGACTTAGGCTACCAGACATTAGTAAAAAAATAAAGGATATTCATTTTGTTTCAAAAGTATCACAGTGTAAGATTGACAGAAGTTTTGGAAACTATACAGATCTTGGCATATACATATTTATATCCTTTAAATATTTTTCTTACAAAGCTTTTACTATTGGTTCATTTTCCTAGTCTCAATGGAGATCACAAAGGTTTGAACAAACAAGATGAATGGAGGGTCAACAAAGTCAAGCTTTGAGTCAACATAAATCAACACCCCCCTCCCAGCTAAGAATTTTTCTTTGAGTGCAGGACAATAAATATACAGAATGACAACTCTGAGTTAATGTCAAGACTACCAATCATGGAAAAAAACATCATTTGGTCCCTATAAGGAATTTCTCATCCATGATAAATGTCAAATATTAGAGGACAACACTCAACCAATCAATATCGCCATCTGCAGTTCAGCGGCTCCACTTTTTTTGCTCCTTACCCTACTATCTTCTATTATAATTCACTTTTTCCACATGATAATTTCTCCTTGAATTTTTGCAGGAACTAACGTAGGGTCTTTGAAGACAAAAAGATATATCATTTGTCTATGCGACTCCTTTATCATAATCCATACGACCTTATTTCTCATCCTTTATCTACTTTACTCTTACCTCATAACTTTATTCAATGACTTTACTCTAAAGTTTCCTTTTGGGATTTACAACAATCAATAATAGTCTTCGAAGAGAATTGTAGACTCATTCAACACGAAATCCCCAAAGACAACTGGAGGATTTCACATTAATCAACATTGTGTCCTCGAAGACAATCAGAGACACCCTCATTATCAAGGCTTCAAAGACAACTGGAGACATTATACATCGTTAACTCTTCGAAGAAAACTAGTGACATCATCGAGTCCCTGATGACAACAATGGCCTCACTCAACATTAAAGTTTTCAAAGACAACTAAAGACTTCATTACATCATCAACATAAGCTGAGCGGCTACACTCTTACTTTACCCTCTACCTTACCAATCACTTTAAATAATTTTTCCTACTTTAATGACTTTACCTTAAATCTTACATACATCATTAATCATTAAGTCTTCAAAAACAACCGGAGGTATCATGCACTCTCTAAAGACAACCAGAGACATAATTTATTATTGAGTCCTAAAGTCAAATGGAGTCTTCATTCAACATTAAAGTTTTTGAAGACAACCAGATACTTCATTATAACACCTATATTGGCCAAGCGCTATAATCCTACCTTACTTTTTCTTATATATTTTATATTTTTATTCAACTAGCAATTTTGCTATGAATTTTATTTGATAGGAAATACATTTTCCAACAACAAGTTATACATCACAACGTGAAACTATATCTTAGAAAAAAATTGGGGCAAGCTAGTAGAATCTCAAGCATCCCTAGTTACATCAATGATTTCAGTGAAGAAACTCAACTTAATTTAGTTGTTTTGCTTTTATAACTCTTAGCGTCATTGCCCAACACTGTCTTAATTCGACTTTTAGGAAATTTTTGAAAGTCCATAATATTTTTGTAAAAAATCTTAGTAGATATTGCTGTCAAGCATCTTTTTATTCCAGCTATCGAAAAGAACCAATTTAGGAGTAGGTGAATAAGCTTAACTATAGTTACAACCATTTTGTTCATGCTAAAATCCTCGTAACCACTTTCAATAACTCAGTGTCAACATAATTCTACACTGGGGCAAATTTTGAGGTTGATCAAAATTTATCATGATTCGAACTACAAATGGTTTGATTTCTCATTTAACCTGAGATAAGTAAGCAACTCAAAAATCAGAGCTCGACCATAATCTTTCAAACCTTTTATTTTTACCTGAGACAAAATTGGCCACACCAACTTGATTGCCCAAAGATTCTTATACCAATTTTCGGTCAACCAGGGGCAACTGTTGACACCCTAGTTTGGCTCATCTTTTTCCTTTAGTTACTTTTTCTATGCTTCTTAGTCCTGAATAATTTTTCAAAATAAATTCATATTTTAGTTTCAATAAATTCTTTGGAAAATGAAAATAAAGAGATTTTATTGATTTTTTCCTATCACATTTTGAATACTTTAATAAAATATAATTAGTTATTAAATTTTAAAAATCACACATAAAATATTTTGGTACTCGCATTCACATTTTTCTAATTATTTTTGTACTATTATATATATATATATATAGATTACAAAAATTGTTATATTGAAATATGTATAATTTATATACGTATATATTAAACTAATTTTAGGATGATAGAAGCCTGAGTAAAATTTATTTTAAGAGAGAAAGAAAGTATTTGGACCAAATATAATCCAATCCTAATTTTATTTGCTCAAACCTAATTTATTTATCAATTTTCAGATAAAAGAGGTCAAATTTTGACCCAAACCCGATCCATTAAATTCTTTTTCATCTAATTCTAAATCCTAGTCATCAATTCTTGCCACATCTACTCGACCAATCACATCTCTCCATGTCACCCAATCAATAAACACAAAATTATCTTGGTCATTCAAATCCTTTTAATCCAAAGGTCATTTTTCAGCTTTATATATATATATATATATATATATATATTATCCTCTTTTTTATTTACATCCCTTTAAATATGAACCGTCTGATCAAAAAATTGAATGATTCAAATTTCAGTTAAATAATCTAGTACAAAGGACAATCCTCTTCACTAAAAAACACGCTCTTTCTCTCTTAAACAAGCCAGAACATTTGTAGAACCCCTTCCCCAAAATCGTTGATGGGTTTCTATCAACTTTCCCCAAAAACACAACTAACCATGGACATCTCTTCTTTCTCTCTTCTAATCTCCCCAAAAACAAACCCTTGCTGCATCACTATAGCTGCCCGCACCTATAAATATTCACTCCAATTTTATCTTCCTAACCCATAATTTCTCTTTTGGCAGCAAATATAGACTCTAATTTAATGCTACAACCTATTTTTGATTTTAAATCCACCTTTAGTATTTTTAAAATCAACAAAATATTTGGAGAAAAGGGAGATACATTTTATAATCCAAAATTTAAAATCCTTCCCCCTCTATTTGCTTGCACGTTTTTTATTTTTTTTGTTTCAAATCTAAACTTTCAAGTCTGTGTTTTCACTTATGAGTATTTTTTCCTCCTTAAAGAATGGGTTGAATATTGTAAAAAATTAGCCTACATTCACAAAAGTTTCATGAGACAAGTCACAAAAAGTTGTTGGTTTCTTCTCTTAATTTTGGTCTTTGTTTGAGTCCCAGAATTCGAGTTTTGATGGCCAAAAAATTCTTGACGTCAGAGTTCTGATTTGCTGGCCAACAAAAGGTTCAAGTCTATCCCTTTAATTTTATTTTCACCTTTATCTTCTTTATTTTTTTTGCTCTGTGAATATGTGGTTTTGTTTTCACTTTGGTTAAAACTATGTGGCTGTGACTTTTCTTGAATTCTGTTGATGAATATAATTTTTGATCCTAAAGAATTATTTTGTGCATGAGTGTATAGTTCTGTGGATATGTGTAGTGTTTTAGTACCGCTGGTCATTCTTGAAAATAAAGCTTTGTGAATAGATTTACGATTTAATCTTGTCTTGTTTTGACGTGTATGATTTCTTTACATCTGGACATAAAAAATGACATTAAATTCTATTTTAATAATTCAATCTTCACTCTTTCTCCTTTTGGTTTCGTAGCTTTGTATATTTGTGATAGTTGATGCATTGTATAACTTTTTACAAATTTGTGTTATTTGTTATAGTGGACATGTGCTTTCATTTTGAGGAATCCTTTAGTTCTGGCTTTATTTCTTTCTATTTGGATAGAGTAGGATAAGTCTGAGCCTTAGAGAGAATAACTAGTTGTTCCCATGAGTTGCTCTCCTAAAATTTGTTTCTGATTGCAAGAATGATCAAATTTATCTATATTGCTTGTTGTTATAATTGCTCTTGTTTTATTTTTGTATCAACACTTGGACGATCTCTTTCTATAAGCTTTGACAGTCCATTTGAGACTTGGCTCGAGCTTATCTGACACCAAATGTATTGTTGTTTGCACTTTTCCTATACTAGCACAGAGTGACAAAACGTTCTAATTGATTATACTATTGTTTTGCCTTAGCCAAAAGTTGTGAATTTTCCATTAAATAAATTATTTCATTAGGTTGAAAACATATGCTTTTCCTTTGAGGAAACCTTATTGAAAGCATGTTCTCCCTTACTTTGTATTCTTACGTGTATTTTTATTTGATCAATTACTAATCCTTATTATATTTCTTGTTTTCATATGAACTCAGGAGTTGGAGTTTTGATTGAAACTCTATTTTTACCTGAAGATCGTTCATCAGCTAATAGAAACACAGAGCATAGGATCTAAATCGCTAGGAGCCGATTCCTTCTATGGGAGTTTATAGTATCTAGTATTTTGCCTTCCCTACTACTTTATTATTCATATTTATTTCACTAACATTGTATTTATTTGAATATATATTTGTGTGGTTTGATTGATCAACTTTTGTTTTTGTTTAATTTTGCTTAGTGTTCCAGCTATTGACGGAATATTTTAGGCTTTTTTCTTAGGATAATTGGGTATTTTCAAGTAGCCATTGTTGAATTTAACATGGTATTTTAGTTTTTTTAAGAAGAACTGTGTATGAAGAATAACTTGGATAATCTGAGCAAAACAAAGGAAAATAAGCAGCGGCGGCTTATCCGATGGACGTCGACCTTGCGACGAACCATTGGTCTAAACCGTCGGCCAAATATAGAAGTCAAAGACTCTGGACATTATGCAATGGTCCAGGAAATGGACCGTTGGCTCTGTGATGAACCATTGGTCTGAACCATCACTAAGATACCGAATTCATAATCACTGGAAGTCCTACGATGGTCCAGGCGATGGGCCATCGCTCTACCCATCGCCCAGAAGCAGAGAATGGAATCACTAGAGGTCCAGCGATGGTGTAGGCGATGGACTGTCGGACCCGCGATGAACCATCGCTTAACCCGTCAACCATAAAGAAAAAAATCTGAGTTTAAATTTTAAATCCCCAGTTCGGGAATCATATAAATACCAAGCATTAGGGTTTAGTCCCAACTTTTTTTTTGGTGATTAGTTTTATACTTTCTCCTCTAGTGAGGGCTTTTGTAATATTTTTCATTTGGGATTTGAATCTAGAGATTGAGATCTGATTATTAGTTTTGATATTTTCCATTGAAGATTGAGAAGAACAATATTGTGACTTTTGCAAGTATTCTTCTAAAGTAATTTATGAACATCAATATATCTTTGATTTCTGTTATGGAGATGAATAGCTAAACTGCCATAACTAGGGTTATGGGAGCCTTGATGTAGATAACTATTTGGGGTTGTGAATCAATTTTGATTTCTAACATCTTGCTGAATTGGATGAATCTTTCTTTATTATAATGATATCTCTTGATTGCAAACTTGAAAAGTGAGCCCATAAACACCACTTGTCAGACAAGAAAGGGGATGTTGGGAAAAGAAGTGATTCACATAAAATCCATAGGTTTACCCTCTGGGTTGATGGGTTGATGCCTTAATAGGATTATCCCTTATGAGAGTGTTATTGAATAATACATGAATCCTTTAAGTTTGAGAGAAGTAAAGGGTGAAACACCCATTAGGTTGAGAAACACGTGGGTAATTCTTAGAATTCAATAAATTTTACAATCGAACACATAAGTTAGAACTCGAGCACAAGTTCACAACCCTAACTGTTTGAACATCTTGGTGAACATAACTCTAGTTAATTCATCCTTATTGAAATTACATCTACATTGACTCTCATTAGTTGGACTCTTGTGTAACACAAATATGAAAAACACTATTAATATTTCAAAACCCCCTTCATTTTGGAACCTTCGATCAATAGTCTAATAACAAACACAACACTTAGTGAACACAGTATTCCCTGTGGGATTTGACACCCAATCTAGTTGGATTCTATATTTGACAACGACCGCTTACACTCTAGTAAGAGAGTTGTAATTTGGGTGTATCAAATTTGGTGTCATTTCCGGGGAATACAATTGTCAATTAAGTTTATGTTTGTTGCTTGACCTTTGGTCAAAGTTTCCCAAAATTTTACTTTTTATTTGTTGTTTTTGTTTTATGCAGGGTCACCATCTTGTATGTCAAGTACTCAGAGATTAGGTAGAGATCAGGTGAACCTTTATTACCTATTCATCCAAAACCTTAACTTATTGGTAGAATGGATGGTCAACAAGACCAAGAAAGAGTAGTTGCTCAGTAGGAAGCAACTAAACTAGATGCCTTGGCAGCTGCAGAAGTGAACCAGCAAAATGCAGATAATGCAGGCCAGCAACAAAACCGAGATGATGAGGATCTGGGTGATGATGATTTATTAGGTCCAGTCAATCCAAGGGGTGCAGATAATTTTCCTGCACCAACAAATAGGAATGTCAATAGAAATCACCCTGTTAGGGAGAGAGCAAAATGCCAAGCCACCCAATTTAATATAGAGAAGGATGATGATGACTTGGATGGAGCCGATGTAATAGGGGCTATTATTTCTCCACCCTTAGCACCCGAAGCTAAGTTTAATATTAAAAGCACTATGATCCAGCTATTACATCTCAAAGGATTATTTGGTCAACTTGAAAGTGACGAACCGAATATGAATTTGGTTAATTTTATCTCAACATGCAAGTTATTTGACAACCCAGGGGTTGGAAAAAATGCTATTCGGTTGGGGCTATTTTCGTTGTCCCTATCTAGAGAGGTAACTTTATGGTTGAATGGGATAACTCCCGACTTTATTACTAATTGGAGGCAACTAAAAGTTCCTTCCTTGAAAGATTATTTCCGTCATCCAAGAGGGCACCGTTGAGAGATGAAATAAGCAATTTCAGAAAGCTTCCGATTGAATCTCTTTATGATACTTGGGAGAGATTTAAGAAGAAACTTATACAGTACCCAAATCATCAGATGACCAATGTCCACTTGATGGATATATTATATCGGGCCTTAAACTCTGTGACTAAGCTAGTGGTGGATAATGCAGCAGGTGGGTCATTCATGGACCTCACCTTCCCTGAAGCAGCTGACATGCTTAATCATTTGACAAAAAAAAGTAGAGCTTGGCATACCAGGGATTCTAAAGTAGCAAGCTCTACTATATTAATAGGCATGACTGCAAAACAGAGGCGAAGATAAGAAGAGCATGACCAAGACATGGGTCACATGAAGACACAGTTACCAAGTATTTATTATCGGGAAAGACAGAGAAGGTTAAAGTTGTAGCATCATAGGGAAGGGTTGACTCCGATTCTGAGGAGGAAGCTAATTACTCAAACAATCAGGGGGGTTTCCAAGGCAGTGGCCAAGAAAACCAAGATCGGAACTACTATGATAAATCTGGATATAAGAATCGTGATCAAGGAAATTAGAAGAGTAAGGGTGACAGGAGAGGGTTGTATGTCTCTTTTGGAAACTATGAGGCCGTTGTAACTAGTTCGGGGAAGATGTCCATGGAGGACATGATTGCCAAGCTATTGAAGGGAGTAGAAACAACAAGTACCGGGGTGACTGAGATGAAAAGTAAGTTATCCTTAATGAACCAGCTAGTTGACTCGCACTCTACTTTAATAAAATAGTTGGAGCAGCAAATGAATCAACTTTATACTATATTCAATTAGAGAAAAGTTGGATCTTTTCTAAGCGACACAACACAGAACCCAAGAAAGGATGGTTCATGTATGGCAGTCACTACTAGAAGTGGTAAGGTATTAGCAAGCCCTCCTATGGGCAAGCCTATGGTTGATATTGTAGCAGATGATATTAAAAAAGTAGAGATTAATCATCCAGTTGAGTCTGGGAAATTGGATGAGGTTATTGATGATGCACCATCCAACAGTCATCAGGTTGATGAGTTGGAGAAGAATAAGGAAAAAAGTGGAAGTGGTGGTTACCACTCTTCCAAAACTACATCCTCCATATCCTCATCGGTTAGAGAAAAAGTTCGACGACACAAAGTTCAGCAAATTCAAGGCCATGCTTAAGCAGTTGAAGATTAATCTGCCATTGGTAGAGGCATTGGAATAAATGCCTGGGTATGCAAAATTCATGATAGATCTTTTCACGAAGAAGTGGTCAATTAGTTTTGATTCTATAGACAATCTCTATCATTGTGGTGCTATTTCTATAAGGTCTCTGGTGCAGAAAAAAATAGATCTGGGAGTATTTACTATCCCATGCACTATTAGGCCTCTTGACTTTTCAAAAGATTTATGCAAATTGGGAGCTAGAATAAATCTGATGCCTCTATCTGTTTATAAAAAATTGGGTTTGGGAGACCCCACACCCACTAACATGCGACTTGTAATGGCAGATAGGTCGATAAAATGACTTGTTAGTATTTTGTATGATATGCTGGTGAAGGTTGCTAGCTTTATATTTCCTGCGGATTTTGTCATTCTGGATTACGAGGTGGACTTCGAGGTGCCCATAATCTTGGGTTGACCTTTCCTTGCAACCAAAAATATACTTATTGATTTGCGAGTTAATGAGCTCTTATTTAGGCTGAATGATAAAGTGGTGCGATTTGATGTGTGCCAATCAATGAAGCAACAGAAAGAAATGAGTGTGTTCTCAATTGTTAATGTATATTAGGAGGGTGAGCAGGAGGTGTCAATGGAGGAGAAATTTATTGTCGAGCCCTTAGCTGCAGTACTGATGAGTTTTGATCATAAAAGTATTGATGAGTATGAGAAAACTGTTTGTGCATTGACAGGGATGGGATCTTATTTTTATGCTCCTAAGAAGCTGGATCTTGATCTTTAAAATTGCTCAACACCACCGGCTAAGCCATTCATCGAAGAGCCACCAGTGTTGGAATTAAAGGAACTTCCAGCCCAGTCGTTGTATGTGTTTTTGGGTAGTGAAAACACTCTACCAGTGATTGTTGTAGCAGATTTGAAAAAAAAATAGGTGGAAGAACTTATTTTGCTGCTTCAGAGGTATAAAAAAGCAATAGGCTAGACTATTGTAGATATTATTGGTATTATTTCTGGTATTTGTACTCATAAGATACAACTTAAAGAATACTGTACTCCCACCATCGAGCACCACTGGCGTCTTAACCCACCGATGCAAAAGGTGGTTAAGAAGGAAATTATTAAGTGGCTTGACACAAGAGTGGTTTTCCCTATTTCCTATAGTAAATGGGTAAGCCCAGTTCAATGTGTACCCAAGAAAGGTGGCATGACTATTGTTACAAATGAAAAGAATGAATTAATTCCCCTCAGGCCCGTAATCGGGTAGAGGGTTTGCATGGACTATCGCAAACTAAACTCATGGACGTTGAAAGACCATTTCCCTATACCCTTTATGGATAAAATGCTTGATCAGTTGGCGGGAAAGAGATGATATTGGTTTTTGGATGGTTACTCTGGCTACAATCAAATATGTATTTCTCCTGAAGATTAGGACAAGACTATATTCTCATGTCCGTATGGCACTTTTTCATTCAAGCAGATGCCATTTAGGTTATGTAATGCACCCTTCACCTTTTAACAATGCATGATGTCTATTTTCTTAGATATGGTTGTGGGCACCTTGGAGGTGTTCATGGATGATTTTTCTATGGTTAGAGATTGATTTCAGCTGTGTTTGGCAAACTTGTGTAGGGATTTGCTTAGGTGTGTAGAGTTCAACCTTGTCCTTAACTAGGAAAAGTGCCACTTCATGGTGAAGGAAGGCATTGTACTTGGTCATCAAATTTTATATAAAGGCATTGAGGTAGACAAGGCAAAGATTAAGGTGAATGAGAAACTACCCCCTCCTATGTCAGTCAAAGGGGTATGCAGTTTTCTTGGCCATGCAGGGTTTTATCACAGATTTATAAAGGATTTGTCAAAGATTGCGAACCCCCTTTGGAAACTCTTGGAGGAGGAAGAAAAATTTTCTTTTGATAATGACTACAGAAAATCCTTTGAATGCCTTAAGTTGAAGTTAGTGGAAGCTCCAATTATTATTGCTCTTGATTGGATGAAGCCATTCGAGATTATGTGTGATGCCAGTGAAGTAGCACTTGGAACTGTTCTAGAAAAAAAGGAATAGTAGTTGTTTCGTCCGATTTATTATGCAAGCAAGGCCCTAAATGGGACTCAAAAGAATTAGACGGTGACAGAGCAGGAACTTTTAACAGTGGTGTATGCTTTTGAGAAGTTTCGGGCATATTTTCTAGGTACCAAAGTCGTAGTACACACTGACCATGTTGCCTTGAGGTACCTAATAGCAAAGAAGGATGTTAAACCAAGGTTGATCCAGTGGGTATTGCTACTTCAGGAATTTGACTTCGAGGTCAAGAATCGTAAGGGATGTGAGAATCAGATAGCTGATCACCTATCTAGACTCGAAGGTGAGCAGGAAGTAAAATACGACCTTAAGATTGCTGATTCCTTTACGGATGAGAAAGTATTAGCTATAGTGCTCGAAAAAGTACCTTAGTATGCTGACTTCATGAACTATATGGTAAGTGAAGTAATGTCGGAGAATATTTCCTTTCATTAAAGAAAAAAGTTTCTAAATGATGTGAAACATTATTTCTGGGATGAACCATATCTATTTCGGCAGTTGCGGATGGCCTTATTAGACGATCCATTCTAGAAGTGGAGATGTTGAGTGTACTGGAAGAGACTTATGCTTCCTCAGTTTGTGGTCACCATGATGGTGATCATACTGCCTGAAAAGTGCTTTAAAGTGGCTACTATTGGCCTACTTTGTTTAAGGACGCTTACGAGTTCGTATAGAGATGTGACCAATGTCAAAGTCAAGTGTCTATCTCAAAGTTCCATGAGATGCCAATGTCTAAGATGTTGGAGGTAGAATTGTTTGATGTCTGGGGAATTGACTTTATGGGGCTCTTCGTAAGCTTATTTAGGATGAAATACTTATTGGTAGCCGTTGACTGCGTGTCAAAATGGGTTGAGGTAGTGGCTCTAGCAGATAATGAAGGAAAGCAAGTTATTTCATTCTTGAGGAGAAATATCTTCTCTTACTTTAGGGTACAACATACCATCATAAATGATGGAGGATCATATTTTTGCAACAAGGTATTTCGAGCCGCATTAGAAAAATATGGAGTTAAGAATCATAAGGTATGTACGCCATATCACCCACAAATAAGTGGGCAGGTAGAAATCTCCAATCAGGAAATCAAGGCTATCTTTTCCAAGACTATGAATGCAAGTAGGAAAGATTGGTCCAGGAAGCTGGACGATGCATTATGGGCATATCGAACAACTTTCAAGACGCCTATTGGCATGTCTCCATACCAATTAGTTTATGGCAAGGCATGCCATTTGCCAATTGAGCTAGAGCATAAAGTGCTGTATGTACTGAAGTGTCTTAATTTAAACTGGAATGAGGTAGCAAATATGAGACGGGGGCAGCTTAATGAGATGGATGAGTTCCATCTCAGAGATTATGAAAGAGATGATCTGTATAAGGAACGAATGAAGAAATACCATGATCGTAAAATTAAAAAGAGGGAATTTCAAAAAGGTGACTTGGTGCTTCTGTTCAACTCCAGACTCAAACTTTTCCCAGGTAAACTTAAGTCCAAGTGGTCAGTCCCATTTAAAGTTAGTCAATTCTACTCATCTGGAGTAGTCAAACTTGAAATGAAGATGGAAATGTCTTCAAAGTCAACGGGAAATGAGTAAAACTGTATATCGGTCCTAAAGACTCGATAAAAAGTATTGCTACTTTCTATCTCAATAAAGTCTGAGTAATCAAGATAACTAAGTCATGTTGCGATGATAAACCAGGTGCTAGTGGGAGGCAACCCACATGGTGTTGTTGTATAGCATTGACTTAAGTTATTTTGTTGTTTATTTTGTTGATTTGGGCAAGCTCAAGGGTTTATGGAAGTATGCAGGTACAATAGTGCAGGTACAACCATCGCAATCTCGATGTACCATCGCATGAACCGTCGCTAATGAGTCAGAAGGTAGGTTCACTAGATTAGGGCAACGGTTTGACCGACGGATAATTGCATACCCGATAAATTGTCGCACTAACCGTCGCATTTAACCCTATGTCAGTGGGTTGGGTTGGATCGATTTAAATATCCAAATTTTTCCTTCTTACCCGACCCAACATGGTTTTAAATAGATGATTTGAAATGGTTGAGTAACCCCCAAACTATTCAACGTACCTGAAGCCTTTAATTTTCTCTGAAAACTTTCCACTTCCCTCTTCCACATCTATTTAAAGTCTATATTTTCTTTGTTGCTCTCAATCACAAGTAACAAAAAGTTCATCTCTAAAACAAGGTGGCATATAGCGTCCTATTTTAAAAGTGCAAAGTCAGAGTAGTGTACTACAATAAAAAGGTTTGAGTTCCTTTTCACACTCTTTCTTCAACATGATGAGCAATAGAATAGGTGAATGAAATCAAGTGAACCAATTCTCTTCTTATGTTTGGTATTGTGTGGTGATGATGTGAGTTGAAACCTAACATACACTGTCCTGGGGGAAGTATGAGTAACCCATGGACCAAAAAACGGCAAAATGTAGATATGTGTTATTGATAAAAATGCCATAAAAATAGTCCTTGAATGAAGTGTAGGCAAGGTGTTTGACAAAATATCAAAATGACTCCTGAAAGTGAAAATGGCAGGCGACGGTTAGAGCGACGGACCGTCGCATACCCGATAACCTATTGCCTATAACCGTCTCCACTTTCTCACAATTAGTGTTGCTGGAATGACTTCGACGGTTTTGGTCGACGGACCGTCACCCTAACCGTCGCTGGTCAATGAAATTTCTTGTCCTCTTGTTTAAGTCCGTGCACTGATAAGTATCTCACTTGCAGTTATTATGGCAAAAAAATTACAAACCACCAGAGGTAGAGGTAGAGGCCAAGGGTCTAGGTAAAGGCAATCACAAGGTGAGGACGCATCGGTATGCAATACCCGGCTACATCGCTAGGTAATTTCTTTATCTTCCCAGTCTGAAGAGGAGAGTGAAAGCAGTAGCAGTAGCATATCAAGCTTAATTCTAGTTAAGAAAGTGATTGAAGTATCTAACCTCATCCAAGAGCAAAGTCCAGAACAAGCAGAACCAAATTTGGTTCGACGCAAGGATCCACAAATGCAGGAAGCTATGCGGTGGTAGATTGAGGGTGCTCGAGAGTACTTCTACAAAAGGTTGGCACCAACAGATAGGGTAGCCATAAAAATGGCCATTTTTTAGGAACATCAGATCATGAAAACCACCTGGTACAACTATCCAGAGCTTTAGTGCAGATTCAATGAGTATGAACTGGCATGGATGACTAAGCCACTTGGGACCTATCAACCAAATCTGGTACGCAAGTTTTTTGCTAATTACTTGGCGTATCTTGAGAAAGATTTTCTCAAAGGTGCATCAGCTACAAATATGAACAAACTTGATATAGTCCCCGTGCGAGGAGTTGACATATATATCTCAGAACGAACATTGAACAGATTCTTGTTTGGGCCAGAATATCAGATACCGAGAGCGATTCTAGAATTGGAGCAATGACTGTTCACACAAGATACACAAAGGCCGTGGTTAGCTAGAGTACAGACAGATGGAGGAGAACCAACCTGGTTACATAACCCCTGTGAATAAATTTCTAAATCTTCCTTAAGTTTTAGGGCCAAGTTCTGGTAGGAAGTTATAAGACTGAGACTGATGCCGATAGGTGGTGATGGCCACTTAGAAATTATGAGAGCCTTGATAGTAGTTGGTTTGGTTGAGGGATTGACTGTGGATTTTGGCCATATTATTTCTGATAAGATATTTTTTCGTGCTCACAAGACTCAGACTGCATTGCCATTCCCATGTCTTATCATAGAATTGTGCAAGCAAGCGAAGGTCCCTTTGATTAGTAGAGTTGATAATAAGATCCAGGGGACACATAAGATAGATATTAAAAAGATGAGGGATGAATCAAGGTTTGATATGTGAGTCACAGGCCTCCAGCTCAGCAAACTCAGTTAGAGCCAGTTCCTGAATCAGCAGAGGGTCCTTCAGGTATGCCATTACCACTTGCTACGTACATGACTCCTTCTACTTCTACAGGTTCAGCTTCAATTCCCATGGGGGAATGGCAGATTTTGCATCAGTTTTTCCCCAACATACAAAATACAGGCTGAACCAGGAAAACTTTGCAAAGGTAATAAGAGCACAGAAAAGGATTGACAAATAGTTGGCTATATGGGGGTAGATTTTAAAACCTTTGTTGAGAGAATTATGGAAGAAGTAGTGCACCCATTCAGAAACATCCAACTCAGAATGGACAACATGAAGGAGCGGATAAACAAGAAGTTGGATGCCATGTCCATCTCAGACTTTGCAAAGTTGATTAGAGAAGTTAGACAAATCTAGGATGATGTTGATAAGTTATGTTAGTATCCACAACAAACCATATTTGATCCAGTTCAAATTCTAAGTGACGAGGATGAAGGACTTATTGATTTTATGGGGCGACCGATTAAGGACAAAGGTAAGAAGACAACAAAAACTAATGAAAAGCAGAGTGAGTTGCAAAGAGAGTAGAGAAAAAAAGAAAACTGTAGCAATGACACCAGAAGAATTGGAAGAATACCAGATGCAGAAGGTTATAAAAAAGTTGAGGAAATCAGAGGAGAAGAGGAAGAAGAGAATGTAGGATGAAGATGCAGGTGTTTCCACAAGCTCTGCCCAATTAGGGGGTAAATTTCAGACACTATTAGATAGGTGACTCCTTCAATTCTGGAGGGATATATTTTGAGTGCCCCTACCACCATAAGGACCCACATTACACTCGGTGAGGAGGCTGAACCCTCACCACACTTCATCGATGCCTTAGATGAATAAAAGGCACTATAAGTATTTCTATTCCTTTATACTTAAATTATATACATTGAGGATAAAGCATTATTTTATATGCGGGGGAGGGTGTGCTTGTGCTTGAACCATAGGGGGTTGTGTTGCCGATATTCTTTTCCTCCCATGTGCTATCTAGGAGAATCAACATATCTAGATTGTTATTAAGTTGTTGCATTTTTATTTCTTGTCTAGGATTAAAATTTCCCTTTTCTTAAGTCATGTTCTATTGGTAATGCTATTCCATGAAATAAAAGTGATGTTATGTTAGCATCAGTTTATATATGTGAATGATAAGTGACTGGGGCAAAGTTTTTGTGTATATGTGTTATATAATTAATTCTTCTTTTCCTATTGGTAAAAGTGTTGTGTGAACATCTATGACTCTAAAACTGGCATACAAATGTAAGTAATTATAGCCACATGTTACGAACCCCAAGAGTTAGTAGAATAGGAATTAACATAGTGCTTGTGTGTATGAGTGTTTGTGTAGTTCTTACATAGATGCTACACCCAGTACTTGTCCGGTTCATTTGCTGTTGTTTTGTTTCTGACTCAATAAGATAGATAGTAGGCCTCCTTATTTGTTAGTCCAGTTATCCAAAATAATGATCCACCAAAATTTTTTTTATGTTGTTTTCTGTTGTAATTGAGTTGAGCCTTGTTAATGTTTGTTCTACCTGAATAAATAGTGATTCACTCTCTATTAAATGTTAGCATTTAGAATTAGCCCTGGTCCGATATTGGACATTGTGCACTTTAACTTAGGAAAATTGCCTAAGTTGAGGGTGGCTAATGCTGAGTTGTTGGCAACATAGGAGGTTGATTCAAGTTAAAATTGTGAGTAAGCATCTGGCCCTAGTCTAATTAGATTTCTAAATAGATATTGTGCACCTCAAATGATAGCATCAACATAAGTGAGGGTGGCTGATGCTGATTATAAAAAAAAGATGTTGTTACTAGGATGGATGAGTAGTAGGAGCTGAAATGACTGAATAAAGTTATAGTCTTGGCGAGTAGCTACCTAGAAGGGTGAAGAGAGTGAAATCCCCTTGTTTTTAAGTCACTTCTACCTAAAGATATATCCTCACCGATCCCAAAACCTCATTAATGATCCTAAAATGTCCTGCTTAATCTTGGCGAGTCAGTTATAAGAAAACATTAGATGATAGGGGCAAGCCTATGAGTGTGCACTATGTTTGCAACTTCTATTCCGAGAGCGAGAGTAGTAAGTTTATCCACAGATTAATTATATATAATGAGAGGTGGACTTTGTTAGCTGTAAAGGAACGACAATTATCCTTAGACTATTGATTCCTTTGGGTATTGTATCTATGGCTATAAATATGTTGAGTGGTAATTGATGCCATTTATAGATCCTTATGTGTTATAGCACTTAGCCGAATGGTCAGTTGAAAGATTGTATAGCTTTGTTGTTATGACTATTAACTGCCCATCATGATATTATTCGTATATACACCTTGGTGTTGAGTTGATTGAGGACATGCAATTGCCTTAAGTGAAGGGTGTTGATGTTCCGGCTTTTGACGGAATATTTTAGGCCTTTTTCTTAGGATAATTATGTGCTTACAAGCAAGCATTGTTGTATTTAACTTGGTATTTTAATGTTTTTAGGAAGAACTGAGTGTGAAGAATAAGTTGGACAATCTGAACAAAACAAAGGAAAATGAGCAGCAACAGCCTATACGACGGACCGTCGACCTTGCGATGGACCGTCGGCCAAAAGTAGAAGTCAAAGATTCTGGACATCCTATGATGGTCTAGGCGATGGACCGTCAGCTCTGCAATGAACCATCGGTATAAACCATTTCCAAGATATAGAACACATAATCACTGGAAGTCCTACGACGGTCCAGGAGATGGGCCGCCGACCTTACGATCGATCGTCACTCTACCCATCACCCAGAAGTAGAGAATGGAATCACTGGAGGTCCGGTGATGGTCCAGGCAATGGACTGTCAGACCTGCGACTAACCGTCGCTTGACCCTTCGACCATAAAGCGGAAAATCAGAGTTTAAATTTTAAAACCCCAGTTCGGGAATCATATAAATATCAAGTATTAGGTTTTAGTCCCGACTTTTTTTTGGTGATTAGTTTCATACTTTCTCCTCTAGTAAGGGATTTTGTAATACTTTTCATTTGGAATTTGAATCTAGGGATTGAGATCTTATTATTAGTGTTGATATTTTCTATTGAAGATTGAGAAGAACAATATTGTGACTTTTGTAAGTACTCTTTTGAATTTATTTATGAACATCAATATATCTTTGATTTCTGATATGGAGATGAGTAGCTAAACTCCCATAACTAGGTTTATGGGAGCCTTGATGTAGATAACTGCTTGGGGTTGTGAATCGGTTTTGATTTCTAACATCTTGCTGAATTGCATGAATATTTCTTCACTATAATGACATCTCTTGGTTACAAACTTGAGAAGTGAGCCCATAAACACCACTTGTTTGACAAGAAAGGGGATGTTGGGAAAAGAAGTGATTCACATAAAATCCATAGGTTTACCCTCTGGGTTGATGGGTTGATGCCTTAACAGGATTAACCCCCATGAGAGTGTTATTGAATAATGCATGAATCCTTTAAGTTAGAGAGAAGTAAAGGGTGAAACACCAGAAACACGTGGGTAATTCTTAGAATACAATAAATTTTGCAATTGAACACATAAGTTAGAACTCAAGCACAAGTTCACAACCCTAATTGTTTGAATATCTTGGTGAGCATAACTCTAGTTAATTCATCCTCATTGAAATTACATCTACATTAAATCTCATTAGCTGGACTCTTGTGTGATACAAATACGAAAGAACACTGTTAACATTTGAAAACCCCCTTTATTTCGGAACTTTCGATCAACAGTCTAATAATAACCGTGACACTTAGTGAACACAGTATTCCATGTGAGATTCGACATCCAACCTAGTTGGGTTCTATATTTGACAACGACCGCTTACACTCTTATAAGAGAGTTGTAATCTGGGCGTATCACTTAGTTTAAAAGATCTCTTTGTTCACTTCGATAAATATTTTACCCATTCGACATTTGTAGATGCAGCAACACTATATTATTCTACCATTTACTGTAAACTCAAACAAAGCTTTAGAATAAAAGAGGCATATTTTGATTTTATGTATAGTCTCAAAATTAAAAGAATATATCTTCGAAAATAATTCAAATGGTTTGCCATAGCCTTCGTTTTTCAAATTACTAATCAACGAGTTTTATCGTCTAAATTAAATATTCTAAATAATTTGCTAGATGATTTTAATCAGTCAAGTCATTTGTAAGTAATCTACCCGTCAAAAAATGCATTTTTCACAATTTAAGTGCTTATTATATTTCATATTTATTTCTGGTTTTATTTTAAATGTTTAGATTTTTGAAGTCTCCAAAAACACAAGGTACACATAAATACACATTATCATATACCAAATATTGTTATTGCTACTTTTATTTATTTATTTTTCTGAAAATGAAGTACTATTACTATTACGATCATTATCCACACTTTGTTCCAACATATAGTTATATGTGTATTTTTCTATACCTTTATTTTTATCTACTTTTAACTACTACTTTAAATTATTTACAAATAATTGCATAATAACATGATTTATCAAATTTTAAGAATACATAAGTCTATTTTACACAAAAACTAAAACGTTAATATATCTTTATTTTTGCGAGAAATGCATTTGTATAAATTTACTCTAGAAATAAATAATCTTTCATATTTTTAAAGAAATACATGATAACCTATAAATAAATAATTTTCTTACATGTTTTTTTTAAAGTTATATTTTCCTTTACGTCATAAGTGATTCCTTTATGCACTTAACTTTATATGTCATTAGACTTTATATTCTTATAAAACTATACTTTTAAATGTTCTAATATGTATTTACTAATGATAAATTTTCTCTCTTGATTTTCATATCTCCTTGAAACATGCATGTGTGTTTTGACAACAAATTACGTTACTTTTAGTACATCATGAGTATATGCTTATGTACCTTGTGTGTTTTCTTTAAATTTGATAAACATGGGTAGCAAATGTGCTTATGTACCTTGTGTGTTTTCTTTAAATTTGATAAACATGTGTAGCTATCATCATTTTCGCAAATAATGAAAGTAATTATTTTTCAAATGTTTTTCTAAACTAGGTTTAAGGACTATCATCAGATAGGCTCTGAGGGGTTCATAATACCTTCCCCTCGAGTAACCAAAACCCTTACTTAGAATCTCATTGATTTTGCAGACTAAAAATAGAGTTTTCACATTACAAAAATGATTTTCTCAGCTTTTCTTAAAAGTTAGGTGGCGACTCAAAAACAAACAATTTTTCAAAATCCAGAAGGAGTCGCAATGACCACCATATGTTGTGCACTATTTCAACAGGTTCAAAATGGGGTGCGACAATATATATAAATGTATATACATAAAATACAAGGGCTAGAACCATGAATAAAAGGCTATAAGTACATAAATTCATTGCCCGGAGTAAACTCCACGCCGAAATTATCTTAAAAGTGTAGCTTAAGCTGTCCAAATAAGACTAATCATACCAATAACGCTTCCAATACCTAAATTCCATCCCATATCTAGAATAATATCATATTTATTCTATGAATTAACTCAATCTATGAAGAAGGTAATAGGATCATAGAAGTATAATAAGTATTTCACCTTAAGGGTCATTTAGCCTTCTAGTCCCCGAACTCATAAATTTGGATAAGTCATGGTGTTCTACTCATAATCACAACCTAACATCCCTCTTTAACTTTCACCATATATAAATCACCATCTCAAGAAAAAGAGTAGATTTGCCTACCTCGATGCCGAACCTAACCCTTGAATCGTCCATCTTCACTCCCCAATCCCAAAATACTGTCACAGTATCAAAATAGTAATCTACACGTCATTAGGAGTAAAACAAGATCCATATTTTTATATTAAGTGTTGGGTTAAAATTTGGGCCCAGAATAGACTAGCGGAGCCTACAAATAGAATCTAAAATTGAACCCGTCACGAGGTCCCCAGAAGGACAAAGAATGTGTGCTTAAAAGTTGAGCACAAAAGGAGCACAAATTAGGTATAAAATTAACCCTCAATATTTAGGAATTTAAGATCTAATTTCTAAGGATTTTACCAAGAATTAGAATGGAAATAGAAGGAAAAATCAATGGGAAATGATGAAGAAGAGTTGGGTTGGTTTACCTCACCTTATGTGGATGATTTCACACTTTTTTCTCTCTTTGAGCTCTTAATTTGTGTAAAATTATGTAAGAAATGGTGGAAAATTGAGTGCAGAAAAGGGAATAAAAAGGTTGTAGGTGCCACTAGAGCAGACACCTGGGTGCTAAGCACCTACCGCTAAAGCAGAAAACGACTGCTAAAGTGATCTGGTGACAGCAGAAGGTGCCACTATAGCGGCTTTAATGGTGCTAAAACGGACACCACTTTAGTGGCCATTGGGCAATAAAGTGCACCACCGAAAAAAGGCCAAGACTACTAAAGTGCTGAGTAGTAAAGCGACCCAATAGGAGCTTAAATGGTCCTATCAGATGTCGTATACCAGATTTTGCTAACTTCAGAATGAACTTCGACCGGGTGCTAGGGATTCATTCAAAATCGTGTGCATGCAAGTAAACTATGCTATCATACTGAATTCAACATTTCTAACTCTATAAACATTGAATATTTCATCCGAGATTATTTTGAATAAATATGGGCCCCACACCTATAGTTCTAGTTTTTAGATAACTCGTCTAATAACTCAAAATGAGTCTGGAAGCCTCGGTACCTTAAACAAGGCCCCCTAGTTGAAAATCAATGTTCTGGAGCTGTTGGTGATGTCAAAATTCTCATTTGAGGCCATTTACTAGGAGTATTGGTTCGAGACCAAATCCTAAATAATGAAAGCTCCAAAATACGAAAATGAGCCTAAAATCAAAATGAACTATATGATAACTGAACCAACAGTTTCGGCAAGGTATAAATGGCCTGTAGCCACTGTGGAAAGGCTCAAAATATCAAAAATGCACCTAAATCAAGGGAATGACCTAGGGGGTCATTACAATATCCACTACTAAATGGGATTTCATTTGTGAAAGTCAATGGATTGAGAGATCATAAAAGCTCTAAGGAATGAGGTACTGGGCCCGCATGCTCTGAGCATGACTACCTAGATAATCTCTATAAAGAGAGAACACTTAAAAGGTATTTTACCACCGGCATCCCTTTTTTGACCAACTTCTTTTCTTTTCTTCTTAAATAACCTAGACTTAATCTCAACCACCAACTGGCCTCCAACTATACTGAGGAAGGCTGATGTATGCAAATCTAAACCATGACACATTGATACAAGTACAATCAAACAAAAACTCATCCAATCTAAAGACAAACCAAAACATGAGTCATACAACCATATCCAAATCCAAATATAACCTTCTTTTGCCTTTCCCAACCTGCTATCTACTCTAACCTACGTAGAAAGTCACCCGAGTCCTATCTGCACAATTTTATAACACTAACTTCAAAGAACAAAATTTGATCCATAGAAAATCCATAATAGCAAGCCTAAGAATAAGCCTATAACACGATACCTGGGCACACATACTGAGATAAACAAGGTTTGCAATCTATTCCAATTCATCTGGTTTGAATTAACTATTGAATCTAGAAATCAGGAGTCTAAAGCACAACTACTCACTGCTGAATAATTCGCTTTGGGATATCCTATCGATTGAGAGTCAATCCATGTTGAATCCAACTTAAGAAAACTACTCCTGTAGAGTAAATTATCCAAAATCTTGATAAAGGCTGAAACTCAAGGTTAAAGTTGAAAGAACCCATACTGTGCAATTTGAACTGTCATCTGAACACCTGTAAACCATAATTCACCTGAACTCATAGAAGACCAGATATGTAACTACAGAGAAGTCTTAACCAGCCTATAGATGAAATCGCAACTGAGGCAAACCTAAAAATAAAGGTTGCACCCAAGCTCTACGATGTTAAACTAAATTCTCGACACCAAGGCTGACCCGCTCGATCTCAACTACCCAAATCAAACCTGAAGATAGGTAAGCATCTATAATCCAAATCTACCATAACTTATAAATCGTCACTCCAAGGCGTGAAATCCAAAATTGAGCCAACAAGCTTGAACTAAGGCCAAATAATCAAATCGACCTTACTATCCAAATTCGACATATCCTTACCAAATCATATCGAGCCAAAAGAGAAACATAGCTGGAGAACAAAATCATAATAGAGGATAAATCACCAGTTGAAAATACCAACGACCAACTCTATATCCACCATAGGGTACAAAATCTACCTGCAAAATAATAATCTCAAGGGTGGATAAATCACCTGCTGACAACACAAATAACTAAGTCTATATCCACTAGAGGGCACAAAACGTAGCTGCAAAATAGTAATCACAAGTATAGCTGTCAAAATGGGTTGGACCAACCCAACCCAACCCAAGCCTCATGGGCCAAAGAATTTGATGGGCTAGGATGAGCGAGTTGGGGCGGGCTAGCCCTTTATTTTTATTAATTGTTTGTTAGATTTTCTATTTTAATTTGAAATAATAGATATGGCAATCCATTTGAAATTCTAACATATTATTATATAAAGTACATAATTCTACGATGATTTATAATATTTTCAACACCAATACATTGTCAAACACATTTGAATTCATTGATTACATTATCTTAATTAACATCAACATTCGTCTAAATTCAAATTCAAATTTAATAAGTTGAACAATATCAAAATGTTATATATCAAGAATTAATAAAATACAATATTCACTTAAAAATATTATCGTTTTGAATTTGGAAAATATTGTACAATTGATTTCGAGTAGCTACAACAAGTGTTTAAATATTTCGTGATGGATGCAATTTTTGTATTTATGATTAGAAATTTTAATATTTGTCAATTAGTTCTAAACAAGTATAATATTGTGTAAGATACTAGGTAAAATTTATTGTGTAATCACTATTAATATTTTTAATTCATTTTTCTTACAATTTTCTTTAATTGTAAGTTTAAATTGAATAACAGTAACAAATGAACCATCAGTACTTTATAATTAAGGTTTAACACTTAATAAGTTAAATATTATGTAGGATATTAAACTTATTCAATAACTACTATTCTTAATTATTATTTTTTTCTTGTATAATAGTCATATATTTTTAATATAAATTAAATAGTATTTTGAACCACGGGCTGGCCCATCCCAGCCTCAGTTAAGCCTCAAAGGCCTGCAGGCCGATTTGGGTTGGGCTTATAAGCTCCAATTTTAAATGGGCTCAAAAATCACAACCCAACCCAACCCTTATTGTGGGCTGGGTTGGGTTAGCCTCACAGGCCAAGCCCATTTTGATGGCTCTAATCACAAGAGAGGATAAATCACCAACTGAAAACACAGCAACCAACTCTATATCCACTAGAGGGGACGAACCACCAAAGCATACTCCAAAACTTACTAAGGCTATAATTTATTCTAGAGATAACCAAAGCTCTAACAAATTAGAGAAACACAACTTCAAGAGGGAACTGGTAAATCAGATACTCCATCTCAACAAAGGTTACCCATAGGCACTTGACACTAAGGAAAATCACTCCACCAAGTATTATTAGGTCGAACAAATTCCAAAATAAGGATTTCCCAGAATCCACCTAGGTAGAACAACCTTAACCAAAATGACCCATGAATAACATTGCTAAAGAAAAAAACACCAAATCTAGACACCAAAGCCATGGTGAAGACCACTACCATAAAATGAATCAAGCAACTCAACAAATTTCTAATTTGCGAACTAAGAAGTGGTCATAGGAAAAATCATCTATATCCAACTCTCCACTTAACAAGAACAACATCACGACAAGAACATAGTATTCAATTCTATACCAATACCAAGAGAAAACCATAACTAGGAGACAAACTCAACAAACCTAAAATATAAACTCAAGATTTCTGGACATCAACATCAAAACCACTATCGGGTGATAAACTTCCACATCTGAGGAACGCACCCCAAACATGTAAACTCATAAATATTTTACATAAAGAGGGATAGACAAAGCTAAAATCTTAGCTAACTAGAAGGTAAGTCTAAAACTCTCAAACCTAGAAATGGATAGCATTGCTAATTGCCATCTCTAGGACCATGACAAAACCACAAAAGGTTTACTTACCTTCTACAATGATCCTCTAGGTCCTTTCCTTGATTTGCATGCTTTTGTAATATTTTAAGCCTCTCTGCAATAGCTACAGCTCATTCATGACTTGTCAGAACTATTGGTTTGGTGATCGGACAGTTCATTTGGATTTTAGGCCATTTTTTCTTTTGGAGCTTTTGTTATTTTGGATTTGGTCTCAAGTAAAAGAATCCTAGTAGGTGGCCTCAGATGAAAATTATGACATTGACATCAGCTCCAAAACTTCTATTTTAGGCTAGGAGGAGCATTGGTTCAGGTCCTAAGGCTTCTAGACTCATTTCGGGCAATTGGACGGATTGTGTGAAAAATAGAACTATAGGTGTGGACCCCATATTTTGTCAAAACGATCTTGGATGAAAGTTTCAATGGTTGATTGAGTCCAGAACATCAAATTTAGTATGGTAGAATAATTTATTTGCACACATGGGGTTCCAATGAATCCCAAAAATCCGATCAAAGTCTTTTTCAGACTTAGAAAAATCTGGTGCACCAGGTCAATGGTGTGACCGCAATCGCAAAGGGTAAATCATGATCACCTAGTTTATTTTTCCATTTGTACTATATTGTGATTGCAATAGGTGAATTGTTATTACCATGTATGATATACCTTTGCTAGGTCGCGATTGCGATATTTGTGTTGCAATAGCGACTTCCAACCACATATTTAACCCTCTTCTTCCACCTAATTTCCAATATTATTTCCATTATTTTAAACCAAATTGAGAGCTCAAAAAGGGTAAAAGAGTAGAAAATTATCCAAATAGGCTAAGGTAACCTAGCCAAATCTTTTTTGGTCATTTTCTACTAATTTTCTCTTTGATTTCCATCCAAATCCTTGGTAAATTCTTAGGAATTAGGATTTGAATTCCTAAACTGTGAAGGTTAATTTGAGACTTTATTTGTGTCTCTTCTATTCTCAAATTTTGAGCACACATTCTTTATCTTTCGAGGGACCTCATGACCAGTTCAATTTTGGATATCATTTTCTTGACCCAAAATTTAAGCCGACCCATTATATGGAAATATGGGTCTTGTTTGACTTCTAATGATGTGTAAATTATTATTTAGTGTAGCAGCATTTTAGGATCATGTAGTAAAGATGGATACTTGATGAATAATTCAAGGATTTGTAGTTCGACATTGAAGTAGACTTCTGTCTACTCCTCTTCATAAGATGATATGGTTTATATATTACATGTAAATAAGAATATTAATATTAATTTTGGGCAGAACACCGTGTCTTATTATTGAATATTGATGTTTGGGGATTAGATGAGTGATTTGACCTATAAGTTGGAATACTTACTATACGTCTAGAATCCTATTGCTTTCTTCATAGATTGAGCTAATTCAAAGAATACGTAACACCTTAGATTTTTGCCTCTGAAATTTCTATGTTTTGGGATCATTTCCCAGGGTACGACTTTGGCAATGATTTATGAAGACTCTGTACGAGTCGTATAGTGTCATTCATAGCCAAATTAGTGTTGGTTCCCTAAGTTTTTATTCTAATCACAATTGGTACCTAATAAGTCGTAAGGTGAGGTAACGAGTCTTAGGGTGGGACTTATGACTAAACTAGTGAGATAGCCTAAGGTTACTATCTTGGTAATGACTAAGACTCCACAAGTCATAAGGTTCGGTCACGAGTCAGAGGGTGTGACTCGTGACCAAACCAGTAAAGGTGTCCTAAGTTATTGTCCAGACTACTAGTCGTGGTGACGACTTGTAACATGTCCTCACAAGTCATAAGGTGACCATAGAAACCAACAGTAGATTTTTGCATTTTACTTAAGTTACTTTGGTCATTTCCCTTATTACCCAATTAAAACCCACGACATAAAATACTCTATAGGGCCCTCTAATACTTCATTACTCCATTATAACTACTCTTTACTCTATCAAATCCCTAAGAAAGAACACCTAAAGTTTTCTAAGGATTGGTTATCTAAGTCTCAAAGAGGTGATATGTTCTCCAAATTTCTTGGTATCTCAGGCATGTATCTCTTCCCTTAAACTTGTTTATTAAAAGCATGTGTTTAAACTTGTCATCCATGTGGTTAATTTTGGGTATGAATTTGGGTTGAGGACTTTTGGATTTTAATGGTTGAATTGCTTTTCTCATGGTTTCTACTAATTATTCTTGCTTTAAATTGATAGTTTTAAAACTAATTAGGGGTATGGGTATGGGAAAAGGAATGGGGGTTGTGGATTCCCACAAATTGATTTGATAAAATTTTGGGGGTTGCTGATTCCCCCACCATTATGGATTTTAGTAATTCAATTACTAATGACCTTAACCCAATATTTTTAAATTGTCTTTAAACATGAGTATTTGCATATTGAAACTACTTTTTGAACTATTGCATGATATTGAAGGTTAATAAAATATAATGGTTTTAAATTTAACTTTAGGGGTGTGGATTCACCAAAGATAATGAATAATTGAACCTAGGGGGTCTTGTTTTCCCCTATGTGTATGAATGGTTGGATCTTGCGAGATCGTAGTGAAACACCTCCTGAGTTTTTTGTTCTTTAGATAACATACGGTTAGAGCATACTAGAGGTATGATTGGATATGATTTAGGGTCTTCCAAGTCGTATGTAAATAAGTAAGTTTTGATAGGTTTTTGTCCAAGACACTACTAGTCACCTTACTATAAATATTTTAAGGTATGAGTCATATGTGGTTGGGTCATCTGATATTCTCACTTGGCCTAGAGGATTCTGCTTGGGGTACGAGTTATAGGGTACTACTCATATGTTAAGATATGCGTTAGTCCAATGTGGTCATATGTTGGTTAGTATGGGGGATCAAGGTGGTTCTAAGGTGTGAGCTAAGGGTACCACTCGTACCCTAGGGTACGGTTCAGGGTGTATGGTCGTACCTTCCTGCGAGGTAGTTTTCAGCTTTTAAGCTGGGGGGATTCCAGACCTTTTTCACCCAAAACCCTTAAGTCACCACGTCATAAAACATATTGTGACCTCTTATAACACACTATTGGTAGATTAAACACTCTAATAACACTTTTTAAATTTTTTTCTTGAAGATTGGGGCTAGGGTTCTTCAAAGGTGGTCATCTTGAGGCTTAAGAGTCAAATTTCTTCCAGAATCTTCTTAAATAAGGTATGCGACTCTTACTTTATTTTTAATTCATAAATATCTTGTGTCTTAAAGTGTTATTAGGATTCTTAAATGGTGGTTTTGAAAACAAAAATTAAGGGTTTTTTGTTGCATATTGTTTAGTATTGTTTACTCTTGATTTAAATTGTGTTTATACATTTTTTTGGTGATGGATTACACATGTGGGTGCTTGGTTATTGTTGTTTACCAAATTGGGTAATGGGTAACCCTAAATTTAATGGTTTCTACTTGATTTTGGTTTTGATAATAACATGCCCTCAAAGTGTTTGTAAAAATGTTTTAGGTAATGAAATAGTCACAAGACAATGGTGTTTTGAACTAAGAAATTAGCCTCATAAATATGAATGGTTGATAAATGGTTTTGTGAAGGACTTGTTGGCCATGTAATGATAAAAATGGTAACCTTGGTGGTTTAAGTTTTTAATGGTTTTGAGTCCCTAAATATTAACTTGCTTTATATCTTTGTTTAGCAATGGGTTTAAGTGCCTAAACTTTAAATTAAACCAGTGTATTTGTTAAATAATGGGTTCGAGTCCTAATGTCATTTGAATGGATGGTTGATTGCTAATAGTAATGGCATATGGTATACTTACAAGTAGTATTGGTATGACGATAACAACGAAATATCTTTGGTAAGTAATTGGTTTAATGGTTGTGTATGTGGAATGATGGTTTTAACATAGGCTTAATAGCAGGATGTGTAGTCAGGCCATGAAAGTGTAGTCTGAAGGACTAACACTAAAAACAACTCTAGAAGGTGCAGGTGTCTTAGGATCGGGTGGTTTGAGTCCCCCAACTAAATATATGAATGGGAGGTCTGAGTCCCCCATAACACATGTAAGGGTGCTTAAGTCACCTTGATTATTCTTGGAGGTTCGAGTAACCCATATAGGCGTATACAGATTTGGACATTCTTTAGTTTTGGTGGCTACATACACTGGGGGTCCTTTGTTATGACCCGAGGCTACCCCCTAGTCACGATATCGGTGCTTACGTCTACAAGTGACCACAAGCTAACCCATGAGCTAGTACCTGATATAAGGACTGAACAAAATAGTGATACATCATATGTGTAAATAGTAAGCTGATAAGATACTATAAAACTGGATACTGAAATACGAATCAAAACATATCTAAAATATCTAATAACAACTGATAACACTGAAATGACTGACTGACTATCTAACTGATTGTTTGAAAGACTCTAAATATCATGAGGAGTTGATGGGATAGACCCCCAACTTACTCCAATGGATCGAACATAAGAAAGCACTAAAGTAAATGAACTAAGCAAATCATGTCCTCGATGGATGAGGACTCACCACTATTGTTGTTGAGTAATGCTAAGCTATCTAAGAGCAGTCGGGAATCTCTGCATCCAAACCTATGTTATAAGACAACATAGTACAAAGAAAAGAATGCGGTCAGTACTTTCAATGTACTGGTATATGAGATGAGGACTGGCTGAAATGCATGAGGTATTTGATCATAAATGCATGAACATGTAATATTTGAGAATACAAGACCAAGCATAAATATGTTTCTGAGGTAATATGTAATCTAAAAGACTGAAAGTTGTATTACTGAATAACTGAGAATCTGTACGCTTGGTCAAGTAAACCTGAACTGAAATACACTGATTATTGTACTGAGAGTTTGGGAGGTATAATATAACCGACATGCCCCAATTTGAGCTAATCGAGGACCAATTTGTAACCCCAGTTAGAAGGTTGTCAGTACCATGCCATGGGTACTAACACTGGCCATGTCGATGCACTAATCACGAGCTTCTAAGGACTAGGGAGTCATTCCTAAACTGGGGGGTGAATCCTAATAGAGTGTCAGTCTTAAACTGGCAGGTGACATCTCATAATCCTATGCTGTCTATGTAGTTCTGGAACTTAGGGGATACTACTAAGGACCCAGTCCTAATTAGTAGGTGAGATCCCATCCCTAGGTTCACTCGGTGCTATATCCTACTCCTAATTGAATGACACTGGTACTGAGTATACTAATAAAATTCAAGGCTTAACTGACATAGTACTTAAAATTTTGAAATCATGTAAACACATAGGTATCGGGTGTTCATTACCCACCGACACTGGATGATCATAAAATATGATATTAAAGCACAAAACTTTAGGATTGAATCATAGTTCAAAGATCCAAAAAGTAGACATTTCATCAAACATGTGAGAATCATGAACTTGAAGATGGGAATATCTTAAAACATGGGAAAACAATATGGTTATGTGACTAAGATCATAACTTGACATTATAACATGAAATGCACATGAATATGACATGAGAGATTGAATCTTGAAACATGAGATAGCCTAAAATTTCACGGAATCATACTTAAACATGAATTGAGTTCAAAACACTAAGGAAGAACATGAATTTAACTCATCTTGAAAATAATAAACTTCATAATAGAGAAAAAACTCATACTTTACTCAAAAAGGGGTTTTTGAGATCAATGGGTCAAAGGACTCATTGAGGAACATCCGCACACCTCAATAGATGGTTTCTTGAAGATTCCTTGATGGTTTTTTGAACTTCAAATCTTGAATTCTTTATTTCTTGAGAAAGAGGCTTGGATTTTTTTCTTGGGAGAAAAGAAGAGAAGAGTTTTTGAATCATGACTTGAATGCTTAGGGTTAAGGGAGTGGAATTTACGTGATTAAAGACCCCTTATATCGATTAGGTATGATTAGAGACGGTTTAGAGGTGTGAAAAGACTTCAACGCCCCTAATTTAAGTTAAAACGGAGTACTTTTGGCTCTATGCAATCAACATGTGACGCACAACAATCGCTCAAGCAAAAATGGGTGCCGCATGGCCATCGGATAACCCCAAGTGGGTGACGTATGGCCATCGAGCACCTTTTCCAGTGGCTTTTTGCGATTCATGCGATGCATGACCTTTGCATGTCCATAACTTTTTTTCTCGGGTATTGGATTAAGACAAAATTGGTATAGTTGGAAAGCTAATTCAATTATCTATAATTTGGTGGGTCTTGAGATGAAAAATTCCACATATGTAAGAAGTTATACATATTTAAAGCTACCCCTTGTGGAATCGAACACCAAAATTTTGCCAAATCAAAGGTTCTTAGCTCACTTTTCTCTAAGTGATTCTTATGAACATTTTTCCACCTTGTAAGCTCTCTTCACTAGGCTAATGAACATGAATCATGTATTCAAATATTAATCATGGGATTAGAGTTTACATATGCAGGAACAATGGTTTGATTTCTAGCGGTGTTACATTATCTCCCCCTTGGGAACATTCGTCCTCGAATAAGACTGGTTAGACTAAGACTACTGAGAAAACTGAGATCATATGAAGAACATGAATGACTTGAAACATGATCATATAACTGAGTTTGAAACATGATACATGAACTGAACTGATTTCTTGAATGCATGCAATGACATGAGATTGGTCACACAACTGAAATTGAGAACAGAAAAAGAGTCAATCTAAGGAAGATCATTACCTTAAGCTGAATCTAGGTTTGCGAAGAAAAGTGAGAGTACTTGGTTCGCATATTTGCTTCCACTTCCCAACTAGCTCCCTTAACAGACTGATTCCGCCAAAGAACTTTAACCAAGGAAACTTATTTATTCCTTAGCCTACGAATATGACGATCAAGGATCTCAACTGGGACTTCTTCGTAGGAAAGGCTATATTTAATGAAAAGGCTATCCTTAATGTCCATATCTTATAAAGGAAAAATTATAGTTGAATCACCAATACATTTTTTAACAAGGAAACATGAAATACTGGATGTACTAATAACAAATCTGTAGGTAACTCTATCTCAAAATCTACCTTTCCAAAATGATTCAAGATTCTATATGTGCCAACATAGCGGGGATTGAGTTTCCCCTTCATGACAAATCTCTTCTCTCCCTTCATAGATGAAATTTTCAAATAGACCAGATCTCCATCCTCAAACTAGAGATACCTTTTCCTCACATATGTATAAGATTTCTGATGGCTTTGGGTTGTTTTCAGCCTCTCCCGTATCAATTAAACCTTCTCCATTGCCTTAAGTACTGAATTTGTCCCTATCAAAGTAGTTTCACCTACCTCAAACCAACCAATAGGAGATCTACATCTCTTTCTATAAAGAGCCTAAAGCGGAGCCATCTGAATACTGGAGTGATAACTATTGTTATAGGCAAACTACATCAAAGGTAAATGGTCATCCCAACTACCTTTAAAGTTAATAGCATATACCCTTAACATGTCATCTAAGTTTCGAATGGTCTTCTCTCCCTGACCATCTTTTTGAGGATGAAAAGCTATACTGAGATAAAATTGGGTACCAAGACCCTTTTGAAAAGCTTCCAAAATTTAAAGGTAAACTGAGTACCTCTATTTGATATAATAGACAATGGAATCACGTGCAACTTAACCAACTCCCTAATATAAAGCCTGGCATAATCCTTAGCTGAGTACGAAGTATGAACTAGAAAAAAATGAGTTAATTTGGTCAATCTAACAACAATGACCCATATCGAATCATGTCGACTATGTGTATGAGGCAACCATGTCACAAAATCCTTGTTCACCACTTCCCACTTCCAAGTGGGGATGCTAAAATCCTGCAAAGTACCACTAGGCCTTTGGTGCTCAACTTTGAATTGTTGATAATTAAGACGCTTAGCCATAAACCCTAAAAGATCCTTCTTGATATAACTCCACTAATAGATTTCCTTCAAATCACAATACATCTTAGTGGCTCCTGGGTGAATAAAATATCGTGCACTATACTAGTCCGCTAAAATTTTCTCCCTCAAATTATCAACATATGAAACACATAACCTGCCCTAACAACGATGCACACCATCTCCTCTTTGGGAGAAAACCTCAACCTTCTAATCTCTAACTGCCTTCTTCAACTTAACCAAACTAGGATACTTATCTTAACTTTCTTTAACTTCAGCAACCAAGGAAGATTCTGAACTATTCTCAACCCATATACTACCCTCAACTGAATCAACCAACCAAACACCTAATCTAGAAAGCTGATGAACCTCACTGACTAACTTTTTCTTACCTTCCTCAACATGGGTAACATTACCCATCAACAATCTACTGAGGCCATCTGCCACTATATTGGCCTTTCCTAGATAGTACAACATACTCATATCATAATCTTTTAATAACTTAAGCCACCTTCTCTAATGAAGATTCAGATCTTTCTATGTGAACACATACTGTAAACTCTTATGATCAGTTAATACATCAACATAAACCCCATAAAGGTAATGCCTTTAAATTTTCAAGGTAAAACCGACAGCTGCCAACTCAAGATCATGGGTAGGATAATTCTTCTCATGGGGTTTAAGCTGTCTAGAGACATAGGATATGACCCTACCTCTCTACTTTAACACATAACCAATACCAACTCTGGAAGCATCATATTAAACTACAAACCTATTAGAACCATCTGGAATTGTCAAAATTAGGGAAAAAGTGAGTTGAGTCTTTAAATCCTGAAAACTCTTCTCACACGAATTTGACCACTGAAATCTAACTTTTTTCTGAGTTAATCAAGACATGAGGGATGCAATAGAAGAAAACCCTTTAAAAAAGCACCTATAATATCCCATGAAACCTAAGAAACTCCAAATATCTGATAGAGAGATGGGTCTAGGATAGTTTCTAACTACTTTGGTCTTTTGAGGGTCAACTCTAATTCCATCACCAAAAACAAAATGACTAATAAAAGATACTAATCTTACATAAAATTTTCAGTTACTAAATTTGGCAAACAATTTATGAGCTCGAAGGGTCTGCAACATAATTCTTAGATGGTCTGCATGATCATTCTCACTACGGGAATAGACAAGGATATCATCAAAGAAGACTATGGTGAACATTTCTAAGTAATGTTTAAACATTCTGTTCAACAAGTCTATGAAAGTTGCAGGGGCATTCTTAGTCCAAAAGATATAACTAGGAATTTGAAGTGACCATATCGAGTTATGAAAGTTTTTTTTGAAATTTTACATTCTCTGACTCTAAACTGATGATAGTCAAATTTGAGGTCTATCTTAGAGAAATAATTGGTACCCTAAAGATGGTCAAAAAAGTCATCAATTCTAGGGAATGGATACTTATTCTTGGTTGTGACTTTGTTTAGATAATGATAGTTAATGCATATTTTGAGAGAACTATCTTTCTTACGCATGAACAAGATTGGAGCACCCCATAAAGAAACACTAGGCCTGATGAAACTCTTATATAAGAGATTATTTAACAATTCTTTCAACTCTTTAAGCTCAGTTGGATCCATTTTGTTAGGTGGAATAGAGATAGGCTGGGTATCTAGAAGAACATCTATTCTGAAGTCAATTCCCCTTTCAGGAGGAAATCTGATAAGATCTTCAGGGAATACGTATGGAAATTCCCTTACTACTAAAACTAACTCAAGACTTGGAGTCTCAGAAATAGAGTCCTTAACTCGAACAAGATGGTATATGCACCCCTTATATATCATCCTTTTGCCTTAAGATAAGAAATAATTTAACCCCTAAGCACAAAGGTACTACCCCTCTATTCAATAACTAGTTCATTTAGGAAACTAAAATTGAATGACTCTATTTCTACAATCAACTTAGGCATAGCATGAGTGGAGCCAATCCATGCTGAGAATGATATCAAAATAAGTCTTCTCTAACTTCATAAGATCAACTGAGGTAATTATCTGAGATACTAGGATCAGGGAATTTCTGTATACCCATCTGGCCATAATAGATTTATCCACTGAGGTAGACACTGAGAAAGGATCTGCTAATGTTTCAGGACTGACACCAAAATTGATAGTTATATAAGGAGTTACAAAAGAAAGTAAAGTTTTAGGGTCTAATAAAATGTACACATAAAGATAAAAGACATATAACATACCCGTAACCACATCATGAGAATTCCCTGATCATTTCAGGTCTAGAAGGCATACAACCAGTTTTGATGTAGCCAACTAGTTGTGCTGGAAGTGGCACCCTGCTAATTAGGGCGACTGACTTGAGCTGATGAAAGGTTAGACTAGACTTTTTGGAGCGAATTCTTTTCCCTTTAAGAAACCACTTAAAACTCCCAAATCCTATGACTCAACTACTAGAATGGATATGACTTAGTGGTACGAGTCGTATTGGTGGGTACAGATCATTTGGTTCCTTAACTTAATCTTAGACTTGTTTACTTAGGTTGGACTTGAGTACGATTGACTCACCATTAGTCATAAGGTAGGGTACGATTCATACCCAGGACTTGTATAGTAGACAATGTTTAAATCTTTCTTGGGTTTAAATATGCCAAGTATACGAATGAAGGGTATAGATTGTATACTTTGGATAGGACCTAGTTGGATGAGTCATATGTTGTACAGTGTTGGGTCCAAGGGTTGAGGCTTAGGATAGAGGGTAGGGTACCAATCATATTGAAGGGTATAACTCGTGAGGGTCAATCATACCTCTGGGATGGGATTTTGTACAACTTATGTGGGGGTATTCTAGATATTTTTCTACTTAAACTAATAAGGTCCCATGACTTCTTACCTAATTGGAAGGTTATTTACCCTATTATTCCATTCATTAATATTTAGAAACTCTTCTAAAGTACTCAATAATTCTCTCAAAAGCTTTTGGGCAAGGAAATCTAGGGTTTCAACTAGAGAATTGATTTAGGATTTTCTTGGTGATTTCCTTCCATAATCATCTTGGTTTAAGCCATGTTCTCTTACCTCATTGTTAATTCTATCTAGAAGTATGGTTTTTATGAATGTTTTTATGAATTCATTGATTGTATGATTTTGGTTTTCAAATATGAATTGAGGGGTTTGATATTAAATGGTTGGTTATGGTTTTCCATGGTTTAATTATGATTTAATGGTTGTTTCAGATAATTGGATTTAATGGTAATTGGAATTGGTTTTGGTTATAATATTTCCCTAATGTATTGTCAAAATGTCTATAATAATGTTTTTATTGCATTAACTATTTTAATAGAACTCTTGCTTATTTTAAAACTTGATGAAGAAATTATACATGATTTAAATGGCTTGGAATGGTAAATTTCTAAATGTTTATGCTTGTGGGGTACATGGAATTCCCCAGGTGCTTTAATATGGTAAATGGAGGGTACTTGGAAGTCCCTTTAAACCTATATATTGTTGGCTATGGATAGTACATGCAAGTATGGTCGGTATGACGATATCACCACTAAATGGCCTTAATTAATAAATGGTAAATAGATTGATTGGTCACTTGGTAATGTTTTTAATTGGGCAATAATGACGGGATGTGTGGCTAAGCCATAGAAGGTGGAGGTCCCAAGGGGACCAAAACTGGAAACTCAAATTTGTCTATGTACGATTGGTCTTGGTGACCGTGTGCATGGTGTCACACCATATTTTGGGGGATGTATTATTAATCCCAAGTTTTCTTCCCTAGTCATGCGGCTTCACATACTAGGGCCTTTTTAGTAGGGGGAGCTAAACCAATATAGCCCGTGGGTGTTTTAGATTGGCAAAGCTACACAGCCTAGGTGAAGCTTTTAAAGTTATGGTCCCGGCATAGTTATATATATATGTATGGTTATGTGCATATGGATGGTTTTACTTAGTTTTATAAATGGTATTATTTTATCCTTATCCTGAGATCATGCTAGCGTTAACCAACTAACTTGTCTACTGGCAACCTTGGTTTTATAAATGGTATTATTTTATTGTTATCCTAAGATCAAGCTAGCATTCACCCACTAACCTGTCTACTGGCAGTTGTATACCCACGCTATGTAGGAACTGACCGTTCTTCTCCTCCTAAATAGTGATTTACTTGGGATCAATATTTGGAGTGAAGTGGTGAGCTTCCATCCTTTCAGAAGGCTCTATTTTATGCTATGGATATTTCTAGACACTTGATTTTATTTTGGATATTAGTTTTTCCCATGGTTGGGGGCATTTTCCAACTAGATTTTATTACTCTTTTGGTTGGAGGCTTTGTGGTACTACTATGGGTTGGAATGAGTGTGGTTAGTATAGGTATCAACCTTATCATTTTGTATTAGTATTGAGGTTGGCATCATCGGACATAATTTCGCATTGCTCCATCATATTCCATTTTGGGATTAATTATATTATGTTTTGGATCTTCTTTGGTTATGTCCTTATTTATGGTCCTTATTTTGATATTGGTTTGGTATGGTTGGTTTATTGGTATAGGATGGTTGGACTCAATTGGGTCGATCATAGTCGTGATCCTATCCTAGAGTTTTCATGTGTGTTGTTACACTATCATGTTACATGCTCAAAATTCAACCAACTCAGGGTAGGTAGCTAGAGGTTGGGTTGGGAAATGGGAGTGGTCTCTGATCCTGGTTAGACTTGGGATGCCTATTAGGACAAGGCCCCCGATCGGTTCGTATTAGGATCAGTACGAATACTTTTCACACTACCCTAGGACTTAGAGCTTAGAGCTCTATCCCAACTGTCTTGCCTGAACTTAGGCACTGGCGCACTAGCTGAAGATAGAGTTGGGGCTAAAAATTCTTGATGGAATTGAAATGGTTACCCCCTCTAAACATGGCAGAGAAAAGTTAAAACTACCTATTCTAGCCTTCTTGTTCTATATCTACCTTTCCTTATGCTTCTCTTCCTCAATATGCTGAGTATGAACCATGAGTCTAGATAGGTCTATCTACTTAATCAACATAGCATTCCTACACTTCTTAACCACATTATCATCTACACCATACACAAAATTACTCATTCTATCCCTATTTTCTTCCACCATAGTAGGAGCATACCTCGCCAACTAAGTGAACTTAAGAGAGTACTCCTTCACACTCATACTACCTTACTTTAAATTGATGAACTAATGCACCTTAGCTTTCCTCAACTATAATGGAAAGAATCTATCTAAGAAACCCATGGGAAACTCCTCCACACCTCGGTCCTCCTTCTACTGCTTAAACCAAGAGTGAGCTATATCCTACAACTGATATGCAACCAACTCTGCACTCACATTCAAAGTGACACCTATGATATCAGTAACCCTTTGTACCATATCTAGAAACTCCTATGGATCCTCCTCAGACTTCGATCTTGCAAACAAAGAGGGGTCCATCCAGGTGAAATCCCAAATCCTAACCGTGGTTGTATTTGCTACTGGATTGGCTGGGGCAATAGCCTTATGGTTTTTCTGAGCAGCTACTAAATTGGCTAGGGTCATAAAAATGGCCCTAAATTCAGCGTAAGAGACATGCTCATTCAGGGGATTTTCCTGAACAGGCGGTGGTGCAGGTTGATCCCCATTCCTTCTTTCGTTGTTTCTTTTGGGAGGCATTATCTATAAATGAAATAAAGAATGAGTTAGAAAGAGATTTTAAATAGAGCTCATACTTTTTTGCATGACATGAACACTAAAAGAAGGGAACTTTCTAAAAAAACATTTCATAGCCTTTTGTCCATAAGTGTGGCGCGCTTCATACCCATGCACAAGACTCTACTCAACATGACTTTTAAACTCCATAGAACACTTTAAAAGTTTAGGTTCTGATACTATGTTAGGCATGACCCGAGGCTACCCTCTAATCATGACAATAGTGCTTACGACCATAGGTAACCACAAGCTAACCCATGAGCTGGTACGTACTATGAGAACTGAACAAAATAGTAATACATTATATATGCAGAAGGTAAGCTTATAAGATACTATAAATCTAAATACTGAAATATGAATCAAAACATGTCTAAAATATCTGAAAATAACTAATAACACTGAAATGACTAACTAAATATCTAACTGATTATTTGAAATCCTCTAAACATCATGAGGAGTTGATAAAATAGACCCCTACCTAATACTAACTAACTGAATATAAGAAAACACTGAAGTAACTAAAATAATCAAATCATATCCTTCATGGATGAGGACTTACCACTACTACTGTTGAGTAACACTGAGCAGTTTAATAGTGGTTGAGAAACTATGCATCCTAACTTATGTTATAAGACAACATAGCATAAAGAAAAGTATGTTGTTAGTACTTTAAATATACTGATATATGAGATGAGGACTGGCTGAAACGGATGAGGTAATTGAACATAAATGCATGATCATGTAATATTTGAGAATGTAAGACCAACATAAACATGTTTCTAAGGTAATCTGTAATCTGAAAAACTAAAAGGTGTATAACAGAATAACTGAGAATCTGTACACTTGGTCAAGCAAGCCTGAACTGAAATAGAGTGATTACTAAATTGAAACAATGGAAGGTATCATAAAACCGAAATGCCCAATCTGAGATAATTGAGGTCCAACCTGTAACTGAAGGGTGTCAGTACACTGCCATGGGTACTAACACTGGTTGTGTGGATCCACAAATCATGAATCCCAAATGGCTAAGGAGTCTATCCAAAACTGGCAGGTGACCCCTAAGAGAGTGTCAGTCATAAACTGGAGGATGATATCTCATAATCCTATGCTGGCTATGTAGTTTTGGAACTCAAGGGCTGATATTAAGAACCCACTCCTAATTGGTGAGTAAGTCCCCATCCCTAGGTTCGCTCAGTGCTAAATCCTACTCCTAGCAAAATGACACTAGTACTAAACTAGACTAAATTCAACTTAACATTATTTCTGATAGTGCTCATCATTATCATAAATATCTGAGTATACTAATAAGATTCATGGCTTAACTGACTTAGTACTTGAAATTTTAAAATCATTTAAACACAAAGGTATCGGGTATTCATAATCCACCAACACTAAATAATCATAAATAAGATATTAAAGATTAAAACTTTAGGATTGAATCATGGTTCAAAGACCCAAAAAGTAGACATTTCATCAAACATGTGAGATTCATGAACTTGAACATAGAATGTCTTAAAACATAGGAAACAATATAGTTACGTGACTAAGATTATAACTTGACATTATAACATCAAATCTACTTGAATATGATGTGGGAGATTGAATCTTTAAACATGAGATATCCTAAATTTTCATGGAATCATACTTGAAGATGAATTGAGTTCAAAATACTAAGGAAAAACATGAATTTAACTCATCTTGAACAAAATAAACTTCACACTAGAGGAAAAACTCATACTTTGCTCAAAAAGGGATTTTTTGGGATCAATGGATGAAAGGACCCATTGATGAACATCCACATACCTCAATAGATAGTTTCTTGAAGATTTCTTAAGGGTTTCTTGAACTTGGAAGCTTAAACTCTTGATTTCTTGAGAAAGGGGCTTAGATTTTATTCTTGGGAGAGGAAGAGGGTTTAAGAGAGTGGAATTTACATATTTAAAGACCCTTTATATCGATTATCCATGATTAAGTATGGTTTAGGGGTGTGAAAAGACTTTAACTATCACACCTCAAATCTTATTGGGGTGGACTGGCACCCGTAACCTAGGAGGCCCGGGAGAACCAGCTCATAACCTTATACTTCCCATGCATACCTCTGTGACAACCTAAAATTTGGACAGTATCATGTCACATATAAAAGGAAATAATCACTTCTATTAGCTCGAGCACACATATATATGTATATACAATACTTGGCCGTTGAAGCCATCACGTCTATTAACAAGACACGATCTTGACTGTATATTAGGTCTACAAAGCCTCTAGACAATACACAGAGTTTAACTAAGGTCGGGACATACCCCTCCATATAACTAACTTCTATACAATACGAAAAGTGACTGGATATGACACGGAAAGCCCCGAAGCAAACTAGAGCTCACCAAAAGCAGCTGGATATCCTGGCTCCTACTTGTGTGGTGTATGAGCTGAGGTACCTGTGCCTGCAGTATAAAATGGAGGTCCCTCGTGGGGGTCATCAGTACGAAATATGTACTGAGTATGTAAAGCTGTAGATAATCACATATGATATAGGAGCTCAATAGAAATCAGAAACAAATGAATAAATCGTAATAGGAGTGGACCACACTTATTAGAACTTGTGACAACCTGTACATTGTATTTATTTAATCACTTTACCTTCGTTCTTATCATCTTTGTAATCATTATTGTACTGTATTGTGACCATTAGTCTGCCTCCAGTACATATTAACTGGGATCGACCCATGATAGGCTTATGCCCCTGGGATACCACCAATAAACACATAAATAATGATCGACCCATGATAGGCTTATGCCCCTGGGATACCACCCGATAAGAGAGAACTTTCATCACTTAGTTCAATTAATCTTTGAGATTGTTATTTCGGTCACCACCGTATTTTTGATACTTTGAACAATGATACATCAATAAAAGACATATAAATAAACCATCAATGCAATAACAATAAAGTAAGAACTCATTGGCATATCAATGAAGTATTTTGGAGTCATCAATGTCATAACAATGAAGTAGGAACTTATTGGTATATCAATGAAATGTTTTGGAGTCATTAATAGCACATGGATCTTGTTTGAGTAACCGGATACCTTCTGACATTCATTAGTGCAATAAACATGTAAGATTTGGAAGACAAGTAAGTATTAGAATGTCTTGACATCTTGTAGGGTGGAAACAAGTTCATTGGTAACGTAGGACATCATACAAAACTATTATGGATCATATATTATTGAACCAAATTGAGCCATAGACATAAATAATCATCAATTCAATAGTATATCACCATATCCACCTTCCATAATTCAATTACCATATCCACCTTCCATAATTCAATACAACCAAACTATGCAAAATAGTCTGTAACCCTATTTCCATCATCTTTCAATAACAACCAATACATATAATCCTCTATTATACATATACATATGGAAAAGAACAAGGCAAACAATATTCATACCTTAGAATTCACCTCTTGATTATTCAATCCTATTTACACAAATAATAGGTGTCATTCGAAGCTCTCAAGATGACAAACGAAGTTATCGGATTACTTTGGAATTTCTATGGTTGAATCAAAAGTAATTTAAAGGTCAAATTTGGCTAAGGTTTATTCTTTCTCAATGATTGATGATGAAAATAAGTTTTTGAACTCATATAAATGTATATATACACATATTCCAGTCCATAATATAATAGAAAATGACCGAAATGCTTTTAAAATTTAAATAATGTCAAATCTATCCTTTGGTGGACTGTTTTGATAAGCTAAAGTAGATCGACCATAACTCTTTCCTCCGATATCGGATTTGGGTGAAATTGGTATCGTTGGAAGGATAATTCAAATTTATTTCATTTTATATAAAGTAGGCCACCCAGTTCGTCCTGTACAAGGAGTTATGATCATTTGAAGTTGACCCTAAAAATCTGTTTTGATAGGCTGAAGTAAAACGAGTATAACTCCTTACTTAGATGCTGGATTTGGATGAAACCAATTGCATTAGAAAGGAGACTCAAAGATATTTCTTTTCATAGGTATCATCTCTCCCAGTTTATTATATTAAGGGAGTTATGATCGTTCGAAGTTGACCCAAAAATTCATCTGGCCTCAGTAGTTTGTGTGCAAGAAATTTTCTTGCACATTTACTATTCCCAAATATCCCGGCAACCGTTTTATAGTTTCAAACGTGCTCAATTATATCCGAAAACTATCCGTTTTTGGAAATCTTTATATTGTTGGAAAGCTTATTCATTAACCTCCGCATGGAACTATCTACGGGCAAATTCCAGTATAAATAAAATGAAAAAATTAATTCCATATAAATAAGACCAATACACGTACTTAAATATGCCAATACACGTACTTGAATACGGGGTGTTATATCTTTCCCCCATTTAGGGTATTCGTCCTCAAATGTTAGCATTGTTATTCAACCAAAACAAGTTCAATTCCATCATTAATATTCACATCATCACATAAATACTATGCATATACCAAAAAAAACTTACTTGTTAATGTTCTAACTCCGTTTCTTAAACTTCCTCTTCATCTTTGAACAAATAAGGGTACTTAGATTTCATTGCTTCCTCGGCTTCCCATGTAATCTCTTCCCTTTGATGATTTCTCCAACGTACTTTCACAGATGCTATCTCTTTATTTATCATCTTCTTAACTTGGCGATCTAGAATAGCAACAGGCACTTCCTCATAGGTAAGATCTTCCACAACTTGCACATCCTCAGTAGAAGTGATATTTGATGGATCTCCAATGCACTTTCAAAGCATTGACATATGAAATACCGAATGTACTGATGAGAGCTCTTGGGTTAGCTCTAATTCATATGCAACTTGTCCAAACCTTCGAATGATCTTATACAGGCCTATATAACGTGGACTGAAATTTCCTTTCTTGCCAAATCTCATTACCCCTTTCATTGGTGATACCTTCAAAAATACCCAATCACCTATAGAAAACTCTAACCCTCTCCTTCTACTATCCGCATATGTGGACTTTGGGCTGCTTTCAGTTGTTGCTGAATTACTTTAACCTTCTCTATGGTTTGATAAACAAGATCTGGTCCGAACAAAAGAGTTTCACCCACTTTGAACCATTCTATTGGTGATCTACACTTCCTTCCATATAAATCTTCATATGGTGACATTTTGATACTTGAATGATAGCTATTATTGTAGGCAAACTCAATAAGAGGTAAATGATCATCCCAGTTGCCCTTAAAATCTATTACACAAGCTCGTAGCTTATCTTCAAGTTTTTGGATGGTACGTTCTGCTTGTCCATCTGTTTGAGGGTGAAAAGTTATACTCAACTTCACTTGTTTTCCCAAACACCTCTGAAAAGACTTCCAAAAGTTTGTAGTAAATTGGGTTTCCCGATCTGATATAATAGAGATTAGCACTCCATGTAATTGGACTATCTCTTTGATGTACAGCTTCGCATACTCTTCAACTGTGTAAGTGGTCCTAACTGGTAGGAAATGTGCAAATTTGGTAAGCCTATCAACAATCACCCATATAAAATCAAACTTTTGGGATGTACGAGGCAAACCAATAACGAAATCCATGTTAATCATGTCCCACTTCCAGCTTCGAAGATCAATGCATTGCATATAACCTTCGGGTTTTTGGTGCTCAACATTAACTCTTTGACAATTTGGACATTCAACTACAAATTCTACAATGCTCTTATTCATGTCATTCCACCAATACATATCTTTCAAATCTTGATACATTTTGGTTGATCCTGGATGAATGGAATACCTTGAACAATGTGCCTTTGTCATAATCTTCTTTCTTAGCCCGTCTACATCCGGCACACACAATCGGCTTTGGCACAGAAGTACTCCTTCTTGCGTAAGCTCAAATGCCTTGGTCGCACCACTCTGAACGTTCTCCTTAAGCTGTAATAAAATAGGATCTACAATTGCTTCTCTTTCACTTCAGCTACTAATGAAGATTCCGTAGCATTATGTACGATAAGCTCTTTATCCGGAGTTTCAAAAAGGCAAACTCCCAAACTAGCTAACTGGTGAAGATCTTTAATCATCCCTTGCCTTTCTATAGGCGCCATCATAGCCTTATGACTTAACGCATCAGTGACCACATTTGCTTTTCCTGGATGGTACAAGATATCAACATCGTAGTCCTTTAATAGTTCAAGCCATCTCCGTTGCCTTAAATTTAGATCCTTCTGATTAAAAATATATTGCAAGCTCTTATGGTCAGTATATATATCAACATGAACCCCATATAAGTAGTGGCGCCATATCTTTAAAGCAAAAATAACTGCCGCCAGCTCAAGATCATGTGTAGGATAATTTTTCTCATGTGGCCACAATTGTCTAGAAGAATATGCTATTACCTTACCATGCTGCAGCAATACACATCCTAAACCAATTCTGGAAGCATCACAATACACTGTATACCCTTCGGTGCCTTCTTGAAGTACCAACATGGGTGTAGAAATCAACTTGTTCTTTAAATCTTGAAAACTCTTCTCACAGGCATCATTCCATTAGAATTTGGATGCTTTATGGGTTAGCTTGGTTAAGGGTGCTGAAATAGAAGAAAATCCTTCAACAAACCTTCTATAATAACCGGCCAACCTAAAAAAACTACGAATCTCCGTAGGCGTTGTGGGCCTTGGCCAGTTCTTCACAGCTTCTATCTTTTGAGCATCAACCTTTATCTCTTCACAAGATATAATATGACCCAAAAATACCACCGACCTTAACCAAAACTCATATTTAGAGAACTTTGCATAAAGATTACAATCACGAAGAGTCTGCAATGCCTGTCGTAAGTGATTGGCATGGTCCTCTTCTGATCTAGAATAAACTAGAATATCATCTATAAAAACCATCACAAATACATCCAGGAATGGCTTAAACACCCTATTCATCAAATCCATAAAAGCTGTGGGTGCATTTGTTAACCCAATGACAAAACTAGAAACTCATAATGACCATCCCATGTTTGGAAAGCTGTCTTGGGTATTTCCTTCTCTTTAACCCTCACTTGTTGGTAACCTGACCTCAAATCAATTTTAGAAAAGCACTTGGCGCCCTGTAACTGATCAAATAAATTATCAATTCTTGGGAGAGGATGTTTATTCTTAATAGTCACCTTATTCAATTGCAGATAATCAATACACATCCTCAGCGAGCTATCCTTTTTGTGCACAAATAACACTGGTGCTCCCTTGAGGGACATACTAGGCCTTATGATTTCCTTCTCTAGCGAATCTTCAAATTGCTCTTTCAATTCTCGTAATTCTACTGGGTCATTCTATACGGAGGAATGAAGATTGGTTGGTTGCTACATCAATACCAAACTTTACTTCTCATTCAGGAGGCAAACCTAGAAGATCTTCAGAAAATTTATTTGCCACCGGAACAGCGCGAAGAGTTGGTGGCTCCGCTTCTGTATCCCTTACTCTAACTAAATGATATATGTATCCCTTGGAAATCATTCTTCTTGCCTTAAAATAAGAAAGAAATCTATCTCTTGGCACACCAATTTCACCTTTCCATTCAAGGACTATTCATTTGGAAAATGGAAATACACCTTTTTCATGCAACAATCAATTGTGGCATAACAAGACGCCAACCAGTCCATACCCATTATAACATCAAAATCTACCATTTCTAACTCCACAATATCAGCCATCATATCACGACCACAAATAATTACTATACAATTTTGGTAAACCCTTCTAGCTATAATAGATTCCCCAACCGATGTGGACACTTCAAATGGCTTAACTAACAGTTTGGGTATTGTTTCAAACTTTCTAGCAACCAATGGAGTAACATAAGATAATGTAGAACTAGTATCAATTAAGGCATATACATCGAATGAAAAGATAGACAACGTACCCGTAACCACATCTGGGGAAGCCTCTAAATTCTGTCGATCTTCTAGAGCATTCGTATGATTTTGAGCCCCGCTAGAAATCGTGGCTCCTCTATCACCTCTGACATAACCCATTGGTTGTACACCCCTTCTTGAATAAGGCATCGATGATGATGATGTAACAAATAGCCCCGTAGGTTGTGCCATACCCCCTATACCCCTTCGTGGGCATTCTCTCATCATATGCCCCGACATACTGCACCAAAAGAAAATATTGGTCCCAGCTAACATACATCCAAATGATACCTTCCATATTTCTTGCATGGCTCTCGAGGAGGTCTCGATTGTCTCATATCCCCTTGCCCTTGGTACCCCACTGTCCGCGAACTCTGACTCTCACTTCTGTGCCCAAATTGATTTCCTCTGGACCCTTGGAACTATGGTGGGGAACTACCTACAGAATAAGAAGATAATGGCCTAGGTGGTCTAGCAAAAAACTGTGGTCTGAACCCTCCTTGGGATGCCATGAACTGCCCTATAGATCTGGCCCTCTTGGAATATCCTTTTTCTAATTCCTGTGTTCTTCTCCTCTGCCTCTGATCTTCTATTTTTGTGCAAAAGCTTGGATCCTCGCTATGTCCATATCTTTATTCAAAGCAGAAATAGTACAATCTTTAGCCAGATATAAATCCATCCTATCCACATATTAATGAACTCTATCATCTATAGTAGCTACAACATTAGGAGTATAGCTCGATAAGGAATTAAATCAGAGACTGTACTCCCTTACGCTCATATTCTCCTAACAAAGATTTAAAAATTGATCTGTACGGGCCTGATGAATCTCGATTTGTAGATAATGATCAAGAAATGCCTCTTTGAACTCTTTCCAAGCAGCTGGGGGTGCATCAATACCCCTAGATCGTTTCCAGTCCTCATCCAAATATATAGCCTCCCCTTTAAATCTATATGCCGCTAAATCTACTGTCTCTCTACCCGTTCCATGCATAATATTGAAGGCCCTTTGAATTTGATCAATAAAGTCTTGTGGGTCCTCGTTAAGATCTGATCCAGTAAAAGTGGGAGGATCCATCTTAAGAAAATCCTGTGTTCGAAGGCTAGCTGCCCTATCTGTACCACTAGGACTCATGGTAGGAATGGCTTGCCCTTGATCTTACCCAGTAACTATACGAGTCAAAAGTTGCACTGCATTTCTAAGATTTTGATCAGCAGCATTAATAGGTGGCTCTGGGGATATAGTTCTTCTCCCCCTTATTTCTTCTAGAGTGGAAGAATTTTCTGATGCATGCTCAGCTGGAGCCTCACTTTGATTAGCTGGTATAGTGGGTGACTTAATAGTCCCCTCTCCGACAGCCACATCTACTTGCTTACTGATATTCTTGCTTCTGGTAACTAGCATCATTACTAAAATAAGAGAAACAAATGGATTCAGTGATCAACTATGAATTCATATATAATATAGGCTCTATCGCACGATCTAAGACATGAAGAAAAGAAACAATTCCTAAATGTCCATAGCCTCCTATTTATAGATGTGGTGCACGACACACCAATAAACAAGACTCTACGTAGACACAGCTTTGTAGAATCACTAGGATGAACTTCTCTGATACCACTTTTGTCATGCCTCAAATCCTATTGGGGCGGACTAGCACCCATAATCGAGGAGGCCCGGGAGAACCAGCTCAAAACCTTATACTTCCCATGCATACCTCTATGACAACCCAAAATTCAAGCAGCATCATGTCACATATAAAAGGAAATAATCACCTGTATAAGCTCAAGCACACATATATATGTATATACAATACTTGGACGTTGGAGCCATCACATCTATTAACAAAACACCAGCTTGAGTGTATATTAGGTCTACAAAGCCTCTAGACAATACACAGAGTTTAACTAAGGTCGGGACACACCCCACCATATAAATAACTTCTATACAATACCAAAAGTGTCTGGATATGACAAAGAAAGTCCTGAAGAAAACTGGAGCTCACCAAAAGTAGCTGGATATCCTGGCTCCTACTTGTGCGGTGTATGAGCTGAGGTACCTGTGCCTGCAGCATAAAATACAGGTCCCCCGTGGGGGACGTCAGTACAAAATATGTACTGAGTATGTAAAGCTATAGATAATAACATATGACATAGGAGCTCAATAGAAATTAGAAACAAGTGAATAAATCGTAATATGAGTGGACCATACTTACTAGAACTTATGACAACCTGTACATTATATTTATTCAATCACTTTACCTTCGTTATTATCATCTTTGTAATCATTACTGTACTGTACTGAGACCATTAGGCTGTCTCCAGTATATATCAACTGGGATCGACCCATGATAGGCTTATGCCCCTGAGATACCACCAATAAACACATAAATAGTGATCGACCCATGATAGGCTTATGCCCTTGGGATACCACCTGATAAGAGAGAACTTCCATCACTTAGTTCAATTAATCTTTGAGATTGTTTTTTCGGTCGCCACCGCATTTTTGATACTTTGAACAATGATACATCAATAAAAGACATATAACTAAACCATCAATGCAATAACAATAAAGTAAGAACTCATTGGCACATCAAGGAAATGTTTTGGACTCATCAATGCCATGACACTGAAGTAGGAACTTATTGGTATATCAATTAAAAGTTTTGGAGTCATTAATAGCACATGGATCTTGTTTGAGTAACTAGATACCTTCTGACATTCATTAGTGCAATAAACATGTAAGATTTGGAAGACAAGTAAGTATTGGAATGTCTTGACATCTTGTAGAGTGGAAACAAGTTCATTGGTAACGTAGGACATCATACAAAACCATTATAGATCACATGTTATTGTATAACTTTGGAAACTTTCTTAATAGAACAATTGTTCACTTTCATGCCAAAGATATGCTATAGAGTATGCTTTACATACCTGACTATCAACCTTTAATACTAGTCCCAAATAGACTTCCCGTCTTTTTGGATTTCTTATCTACAATGAACATATATAGCAATCTTGTATTATCAACCAAACATCACAATTCAATTATTTGAATTCACCAAACTAGTGGTTGAGTAGTAAGCCTTAATTACACCATAAAGGATATCACTTTAACCCTCTTATACTCCAATTACATTCATATGCCATGAATATTCGTACAACATCCTCGAATATCAAGTTTAGATTCATTTATCCTTCCAACCAATTCATTAAACCAAATTGAGCCATAGACATAAATAATCATCAATTTAATAGTATGTCACCATATCCACCTTCCATAACTCAATTATCATATCCATCTTTCACAATTCAATACAACCAAACCATGCAAAATTGTCCATAACCCTATTTCCATCACCTTTCAATAACAACCAATACATATAATCCTCTATTACACATATACATATGGAAAAGAACAAGGCAAATAATATTCATACCTTAGAATTCACCTCTTGATTATGCAATACTATTTGCACAAATAATAGGTTCCGTTCAAAGCTCTCGAGATGACAAACGCAGTTATCAAATTACTTTGGAATTTCTACGGTTGAATCAAAAGTAATTTAAAGGTCAAATTTGGCTAGGGTTTATTCTTTCTCAATGATTGATGATGAAAATGAGTTTCTGAACTTATATACATGTATTATACACATATTCCCATCCATAATATAATAGAAAATGACCAAAATGCCTTTAAAATTTATATAATGTTAAATCTGTCCTTTGGTGGACTGTTTTGATAAGCTAAAGTAGATCTACCATAAATCTTTGCTCCAATATTAGATTTAGGTGAAATTGGTATCGTTGGAAGGATAATTCAAAGGGTTTTTATTTCATATAAAGTAGGTCACCCAGTTCATCCTGTACATAGAGTTAGGGTCGTTTGAAGTTGACCCTAAAAATCTATTTTGATAGGCTGAAGTAAAATGAGTATAACTCCTTACTCAAATGTTGGATTTGGATGAAACTAATTTCATTGGAAAGAAGACTCAAAGATCTTTATTTTCATAGATCACAGCTCTCCTTTTTCATTATATTAAGGGAGTTATGATCATTCGAATTTGACCTAAAAATTTTGCTGGCCTCAGTAGTTTGTGTGCAGGAAATTTTCCTGCACATTTACTATTCCCAAATATCCCGGACACCATTTTACAGTTTTGAATATGCTCGATTATATCTGAAACCTATCCATTTTTAGAAATCTTTATATCATTGTAAAGCTTATTCAATAACCTTCGCATGGAACCATCGATTGGCAAATTCCGATATAAATAAAATAAAAAAGCTAATTTCATATAAATAATACCAATACACGTACTTGAATATGCCAATACACGTACTTGAATATGGGGTGTTACATTAATGCCCTTTATTTTAAGTTAAAACGAAGCATATTTGGCACTATGAATTCACCATGTGACGCATAGAAATCGCCCAAGCAAAGGTGGGCGATGCATGGCCATTGCACACCCTTTCCAAGGGCCTTTTGTAATTGTCATGCAATGCATGACCTTTGTATGGCTGTAACTTTTTGCTCAGGTATTGGAATAAGGAGAAATTGGTATAGCTCGATAGCTAATTAAATTATCTATAATTTGGTGTGTGTTGCGCAGCAAAATTCCATATATGTAAAAACTTATACATCTTTAAAGCTAACTCTTGTGGAGTCAAAGATCAAAATTTGGCTGACTCAAAGGTTCTTAGCTCACTTTTCTTTAATTGATTCTCATGAATATTTTTACACCTCATAAGATCTATTCAAACTAGGCTAATGATCATGAATTATGCATTCAAATATGAATCACGGGATTAGAGTTTACACATGTAGGAACAATAGTTCAATTTCTAGCTTAGAACCATGTGGGGTGTTACACCTTTAAGCTAGGGGAGAATTGGGCCCATATAGCCCGTTGGTGTCTTGTTCTATGACCACCATGCTACATAGCCCAGGTTAATAGTTTCAAAGTTTATGCTAATCTTTTTTCTATCGCAGTATAGTATGTATATATATGTGTATATTGCATTGGTTATGTGCATTGATTGATTAGTTTTGAACTATTGGCACTATTTTATCCTTATCCTTGAGTTACACGTTTGCACTCCAACCACTAATTGTCTTTGACATTCTATCCCCATGCGATGTATGTGTTTGTCATACTACACCTCCTACTCAGTGCTTAGACTCAATATTAGCTTGTGTTGACTTAAAATGGTGAGCTTCCATACTTTGGAAGGCTCTATTTCTTATTTTGGTTTTGGCTAGAGTCGGGGGCATGTTGCGACTGAATATTGTTTTACTTTTAGATAGAGGCTTTTTGAAACTACTATGGGTTGGTATATGTTATTTCATCCTTGGTATTAGTATTAGTATTATGGCTATTACTCTTTGACTGTATTTATGATTATTCCATCCTACTGTGTTATGGACATGGACTTGGTTATTATTTTGGGTTGGTTATGGCTATTGGTTTGGTATTAAATGGATAAACTTATTTGGGTTGTCCACGGTCGTGAACCTATCCCAATGTCTCTAAATTTAAATACTCTAGCTTGTTATATAATTAGAATTTATTTGAATTATGCTATGTGTTTGGTGGGTTGGTTTTGGAAATAGGGTGGTCTCCGATCCTTGTTGGGCCTGAGATGCCTATTAAGACATGGCCTTGGTATGGGTTATGTCAAATTGGTATTAGAGCTTTAGGTACATGGTTAATTAGGAGTACACAAATCCATGTTGAGTAGACTTTATTTTAAGGGTGTTTAGTGCAACACACTTATAAGGTAAAAGATACAAGGCGTTTAGAAATGTTTCACTTTCTTGTTGTCTTATTTTGAGCCATAGAGTCTAAGGTCTTGGATTCTTCTGATTTCTATTTACTTGTCTTTTAGATCATGCCTCAACGATATGATGCTCACAAAAACTTCTTTGTCCCAACTTAGAATAATAATGATGGAACACCCTCTACTTATGGGATCCATACTCGGTTTAGGGGTCTAGTTCTTGATTATCCTAGAGTTCCATGGGTTCCCTCTAGTCCTCCTTAGGATAATATGTAAATGCTGAGTTTCATCAATCAATTCATATGATTGCTTAGTTGGTGGCTTCTCAGGATGAGCGTGGTTTATCTGCTACTCCATCTTTTGAAGCCATAAGGGTTGGCTAGGCTATGAGGTTAATTTCTGTAACTTTCACTGGTGTTAAGGTAGAGGAAGATCCTCATGGTTTTCTAGATGAGATGGAAAGGATTTTCCAGGTTATGCATACCACAAATATGGAAGGGGTGGAGTTTGTTGCCTACCAACTAAAGAATATGGCATATCAATGGTATAAGGAGTAAGATTGGGTAAGGGGTGATGTTGATGAGTCATATTTGTGGGAGGATTTCACTAATTTAATTATAGACTATTTCTTTTCTAAGAAGTTGAGAAAAGCAAAAGTTAAGAAGTTTGTTAATCTAAAATAGGGGAAGATGTCGGTGAAGGAGTATAACTTGAAGTTCAACCAGTTGTCTCAATATGCTCTAGAGATGGTGTCTAATATAAGGGCAAGGATGAGAAAGTTCACTTTGGGACTAGCTCATAAGTTGATCCTTGAAAGTAATAACACCTTGCGGAGTAAGGACATGGATATCTCAAGGTTGGTTGTCTATATACAATAAGTAGAGAAAGAGAAAAGAAAGCATTCAAAGTTTAGTGAGAGGCAAGGAAAGAAATTTAGGCCTTCTGAGTATAGTGGTAGATATGGGGATAAGTGGCTAAAGAATAAGTAAGGTAGTTCTGGTTCTTTCTCCACAGCTAATGCTCCTTACCAAAAATTGTTGGGTGATCATCGATATCAGTATGATGGTGGATCCTGGGAATAAAGTTTCCAATCATAGACTAGTGGGCCACAGTCGGCTCCTTCCATCCTCTTTGTAGATTTTGTGGGCAGTCGCACCATAGATTTTATAAGGAATGGAAGAATAAGATCTTTCATTGTGGTCAGATTGGTCACATGCAGCATTGATATTATGTTAAAATAGCTTCTGAGGCTAATAAGGCTCTTATTGATTCTTTATCTGCTCTTGCTCCAAAAGATGTTGCTTTTGTATTTGTTTCTGCTTTAGGTACTAGCACTAGCTAGAATTATTTATATGCTCTTGCATCTCGCTAGGGTTTTGAGGCATCTATCGATGTTGTCATGGGTATGTTGAAACTTTTCTCCCATAATGTATAGTATTTACTTGATCCATGGTCCACTCTATTTTATGTGACCCCATTTATGGTTGTATATTTTTGTTTTGGTCCTGAACTTATTTCTAATCCTTTTCTGTGTCTACCATAGTTGGTGACTCTGTGATTACTAAAAGAGTTTATAGGGTGTGTGTGGTATAAGTTAGTGGTAAGAAAACTCTTGTGGATTTGATAGAGTTAGATATGGTAGACTTTGATGTCATATTGGGGATGGATTGGTCACATTTGTTTTATGCTTTCTTAGATTATCAAACTTGTAAGGTCATGTTTAAATTTCGTGATGAGCCTATCCTTGTATGGTAAGGGGGTTCTTTAGAACCTAAAGGGATATTCATCTCATACCTTAGAGCCAAAAAGTTGATCTCCAAAGGGTGTTTGTATCATTTGATTTGGGTTAAAGATTCTAACATGAAAGGTCCTTCTATAGAATCTGTCCCTGTGGTTAATGAGTTTCTTGATAATTTCCCTGATTATCTTCCAGGTATTTCTCTTGATAGAGAAATTGATTTTGGGATGGATCTTGTTCAGAACACTTGTCCTATTTCTATCCATCTATCTGGAATGGTTCTATCTGAGTTGAAGGAGCTTAAGGAGAAATTGAAGAATCTCTTAGATAAATATTTTATCTACCTTAGTATGTCTCCTTAGGCGCTTTAGTGTTGTTTGTGTGCAAGAAGGATGGTTCCCTTCGGATGTGCATTGACTATCATCAATTGACTAAGGTGACCATAAAGAATAAGTATCCTTTTCCTAGGATCAGAGATTTTTTTTTATCAGCTTTAGGGTGTGAAGTGTTTCTCTAAGATTGATCTTAGGTTGGGTTATCATCAACTTAAGATTAGGCAGGTGGATATCCCTACGACTACTTTTAAAACTCGGTATGGTCACTATGAGTTCCTAGTTATGTCTTTTGGGTTGACCAAGGCCCCAACGACATTCATGGATTTTATGAATAGGATCTTCCATTAGTTTCTAGATTTGTTTGTCATTGTCTTCATTGATGACGTATTGGTCAATTCTAAGATTGAGTTGGATCATGTCGATCACCTCCGTGATGTGTTGCAGACCTTTAAGGATCAACGTTTATATGCCACATTATCCAAGTGTGAGTTTTTATTAAAGGATATAACTTTTCTTGGTCATGTTATTGCTAGTAAAGGGATCATCGTGGATCCACAGAAAGTTGTGGTATTTAAGAGGTGGCCTAGACCTGTGACTCCATCTGATATTTAGAGCTTCTTTGGTTTAGCCTATTACTATAGGAGATTTGTGCAAAGTTTTTTTACTATAGTTGCCTCATTGACTAAGTTGACCCAGAAAAAGGTCAAGTTCTTATGGTCAGATATGTGTGCAGGTAGCTTCAAAAATTTAAAGGATAATTTGACTTCAGCTCCAGTTTTGACCCTGTTCGAGGATTATGATGGCTTCATTGTGTATTGTGATGCTTTCTGTGCTATTTTGGGTTATGAGTTGATGCATCATGATAGGGTGGTGGCTTATGCTTCTAGATAATTGAAATTTCACAAGAAAAACTACCCCACTCATGACTTGGAGTTGTTAGAGATAGTATTTATGCTGAGGATTTGGCATCACTATCTCTATGGTGTTCATGTTGATATCTTTTCTGATCATAAGAGCCTTCGGTATGTGTTTACTCAAAAAGAGTTAAATCTCAGGCAAAGGAGGTGGCTTGAGTTGCTGAAGGACTATGATATGAGTCCTCACTACCATACAGGTAAAGCTAATGTAGTTGTTGATGCTCTTAATAGGTTATCCATGGGGAGTCTGGCTCATATAAATAAGGATAAGTGAGAGTTGGTGAAGGATATTAACCATTTATCTAGTATTGGAGTTCATCTCACAGACTTCGAAGGTAGTGGTGTGTTTGTGCATCAGGTATTATAGTCATCTCTTATTGTAGAAATAAAGAAAAAGTAGATGTTGGATCCCAAATTGATAAATATTAAGAGTAATGTGGATCAGCAAAATGTTGCTGACTTAGCAACTGGTAGTAATGGTATCCTGAGGTACCAAGGCATGCTATGTATTCCCAACATCAATGGATTGAGGGAAAGGATTTGGGCCCAAGCTCATGAATCTCGTTATGTTGTTCATCCTTGTTCTATAAAGATGTATCATGATCTCTAGGAATTCTATTATTGTAACAATATGAAGGACTATATGGCTGGCTTTATGTCTAAGTGTATGGTGTTTCAACAAGTGAAAGTCAAGCATATGAGACTCGGTGGTTTTTACCAAGAAATAAAGTTGCCTAAATGGAAATGGGAAGTAATTAACATGGATTTAGTTACTGGTCTTCCTCGATCTTGAAATCAATGTGATTCAATTTGGGTCACTATGGATGGGATAACTAAGTCCGCTCACTTCTTATTGGTGAGGACTAGTTAATTGATGGAGGATTATGCTAAGTTGTATCTTTCGGAGATCATGAAGTTTCATTGTGCTACCATTTCTATCATTTCAGATCACGGTACTCCATTGTCAGAACATTTTTAAAAGTTATTTCATAAAGGTTTGGGGACTAAAGTGTGCCTTAGTACCGCTTTCCACCTGCAGTTAGATAAACAAACGAAGAGGACTATTCAGACATTAGAAGATATGCTTCATGCTTGCATGATTGACTATAGTGGTAATTGGTTTGACCATTTTCCTTTGATTTAGTGTACTTATAATAATAGTTATCACTCTAGCATTTATATAACCCCTTTGGAGGTATTGTATGGCAGGAGATGTTGTTCTCCTATTGGGTGGTATAAAGTTGGTGAGGTTAAGTTGTTTGGCCTTGATTTAGTTCACCAAGACTTGGAGAAGGTGAAGGTGATTCGGGATAGATTAAAAGCCAGACAAAGTCGCCAAAAGTTCAATGTGGATGTAAGGCGTAGAGATTTGGAGTTCAATGTTGGTAATTGGGTGTTCTTAAAGGTATCTCCCATGAAGGGAGTGATGCAGTTTGGTAAGAAGGGGAATTTAAGTTTGGTAAAAAGGGGTATTTAAGTCCTTAGTATGGTGATCCCTACTTGGTTTTGAAAAAGTTTGGCAATGTTGCCTATGAGTTGGAATTTCCTCCTAGTTTGAGCTCCATTCATCCAGTTTTCCATGTCTCAAAGTTGAGAAAGTTCATAGGTAATCATTCTTCAGTTGTTCCTTTAGAAGTAGTGGGTATCTCAGACTCCTTATCGTATGAGATAGTCTCGATTGAGATCTTGGATAGACAAGTTCATCGATTACAGACCAAGGATGTAGCTTTGGTTAAGGTTCTTTAGAAGAACCACAAGGTAGAAGAGGCTACTTGGGAAGTGGAGGAGGACAAGAATTCCAAGTATCCGTTCCTATTTTCTGACCTTTAAATTCGTACCGAAGGTATATGTCCTTCAATATACTTCTATTTTCAAACTTTGTTAAAGGAAACATTGATTTCCTTACATATTTGTTTTCTAACTTAGTTAAAGGTTAGATTGATGAGTGAGAATGTATTAACTTGTGTTTGTGCTTACCTTACCCGTCATTCAAGGATGAATGATCCAATTAAGGGATAATTGAAACACCTTGGATTTTGACCCTTATGAAATTCCCGAGTTTTTTTCTCTAGAGAACATAAGGTTAGAGAATACTAGTCGTATGCTTGGATAAGGTTTAGGGTCTTCCAAGTCGTATGTTAATAAGTGAGTTTTGATAGGTTTTTTTCCAAGATACGACTAGGTACCTTAGTAGAAGTATGTTAAGGTATGAGTCATATATGGTTAGGTCATACGGTGCTCAACACTTGGCCTAGGGGATTTTTCTTGGGTTACAAGTTTTGGGTACCAGTCATATGTTAAGATATGAGTCAGGCCATTGTGGTCATATGTTGGTCAGCATGGGGGACCAAGGTGGTGCTAGGGTATGAGCTAAGGTTACCACTCATACCCTAGGGTACGGTTTAGGGGGTATGGTCGTACCTTCCTGTGAGTTAGTTTTTAGCTTTTAAGCTAAGGGTATTCCGAACATTTCCCACCCTAAAACCCCCAAGTCCCCACATCTTAAAATATATTGTGGCCTCGCATAACATACTGTTGGAAGATTAAACACTCCAAAACACTCTCTAAACTCTCTCTTGAATATTGGGGCTAGGGTTCTTCAAAGGTGGTCATCTTGAAGCTTAAAAGTCAAATTTCTTCCATGAATCTTCTTGAATAAGGCATGTGACTCTTCCCTCATTGTTAGTTCATAAATATCATGTGTTTTAAATTGTGATTATGATTCTTAAATGGTGATTTTGAAAACCAAAATTGAGGTTTTTGTTGCATATTGTTAACTCTTGGTTTAATTTATCTTTAAACATGTTTTTGGTAATGGTTTGCATATGTAAGTTCTTGGTAATTGTAGTTTAACAAATGGGTCATGGTTAACCCTATACTTAATGGTTTTCACATTGATTTTGGTTTTGATAATAACATGGCCTAAAAGTGTTTGTGAAAATGTCTAAGAGAATGAAAGTCACATGACAATGGTTTTTTGAACTAAGGAATTGGACTTACGAATATGAATGGTTGATGAATGGTTTCGTGAAGGCCTTGTTGGCCATATAATGATCTAAATGGTAACCTTGGTGGTTTAGGTTGTTAAATAGGTTTGAGTCCCTAAATATTAACTTGATTTATGTCTTTATTAGTCAATGGGTTCGAGTCCCTAAACTTTAAATTGAACAAGTGTCTTTGTTAGATAATGGGTTTGAGTTCTAAAGTCATATGATTTGATGGTTGATTGGTAATGGTAATGGCATATGATATAATTACAAGTAGTGTTGGTTTGATGATACCAACGAAATGACTTTGGTAAGTAATTGGCTTAATTGTTGTGTATGTGGAATAATGGTTTTAAATTGGGGTTAATAGCAGGATGTATAGTCGGGCCATGAAAATGGAGTTTGAAGGACTAACACTAGAAATCGTGCTAGCCGGTGTGGGTATCTTATGTCCATGTAGTTTGAGTCTCCCAAATGAATATATGAATGGGAGGTTCGAGTCCCCTATAACGCATGTAATGGTACGCAAGTCACCTTGATTATGCCGGGAGGTTTGAGTCCCCTATATAGGTATTTACAGATTTAGAAATTCTCTGGTTTGTGCAGATATACATATTAGGGGACCTTCCAGCTATCGAAGAGCTGAGCCCATGTAGCTCATGGGTTTCTTCTACTATGATGACCATGCTACATAACCTAGGTTAATTATTTCATATTTCATGCTAATCTTGTTCCCTATCCCGGCATGGTATTTATATATATGTATTGCATTCGTTATGTGCATTAATTAATTGGTTTTGAACTATTGGCACTATTTTATCCTTATCCTTGAGTTATATTCTAGCGTTCCAACCACTAACCATCTTCGATGATGTATCCCCACGCGATGCAAGTTTTGGTCATACTACACCGCCTACTTAGTGATTGGACTTAGGATTAACTTGTGTTGACTTGAAGTGGTGAGCTTCCATACTTTGGAAAGACTTATTTCTTCTTTTTGTTTTAGCTATGGTCAGGGGCATGTCCCAATCGAATATTGTTTTACTTTTTGATAGAGGCTTTATGGAACTACTATGGGTTGGTTTGGGCGGTATCGGCATTGGTGTTATCCTTGGCTTTGGTATTGGTATTATGGCTGATACCGTTCAACTGTATTTATGATTGTTCCATCCTACTATGTTTTTCACGTAGACTTGGTTATTATTTTTGGTTGGTTATGGTTGTTAGTTTGGTATTGGATATCTAGACTTGTTCGGGTTGGTCATGGTCATGAACCTATCCTAAAGTCTCTGAGTTCAAATACACTATCTTGTTATATGTTAGAAATTTATCTGACACAGGCTATGTGTTTGGTTGGTCAATTTGGGAAACAGGGTGATCTTTAGCCCTTGTTGGGCCTAAGATGCCTATTACAACAAGGCCCTAGTCCAGGTCATGTCACGTAGATTCCCCCAAGTAATGATAATTAGAATGGCGTGTAGATAATAACTTGCAGGCATAGTTGGTATGATGATACCAATGGGTTATACCTTATAGATGATTATTGGTTCAATGAATGAGAATGTGTAAGTATTTTAATTAGTCTTAAAGGTAGTTGTATAGATAACCGTGAAAGTAGAGGTCCCGAGGGTCTAATATTAGAAACTCATATTTACCGGTGTGAGGGTTGGTCTTGATGAATGTGTGCTTGTGACATACAATATATATATATGTATTATGGATGGCGTAAGGCCGTGGATTCTCTGGCCTTCTATGATATAGCCTGTGGGTTATTTTATGACCGTCAATCTACACAGTCCAAGTTAATGTTTTAACTCTCACACTAAGCCTTGTTCCCTATCTCAACATCTTATATATATGTGTGTATTTGATTGATTGCGTGTGGTTTTGGAATATTTGGGACTAATTGATTTTGGTACTATTTTACCCATCCCCTAGTTACATGCTAGCGCTCACCTCGCTAACCGTCCCCAGACATTGTATCCCTAGATGATGCAGGGTCAGAAACACTTTTATTTCCTTGTATAGTGGTAGGTGATATCTGGATTGTTTGTTAGTCAGCTTTAAAGTTGTAAGCTTTCATTCTCTGGAAGGCCCTCATTTTAAGGTCTTGTTTTTACTTACATCCTAGACTATTTTGGTATGTTTTTGGCTATGTACGAAAGGCATGTCCCAACCTTGGTTGATGTTTAGTTTCTTAGAGGCTTTTAGTGGACAAAAGGATGTGCATGGAATTGGTATTGTAGATTTTAGATCCTATTTAGTTGATTTACCTATCTTGTTATATGTTTGAAACTTAGTTTTATCTTGTTATATGTCCAAAACTCAGATCTATCTTATTATATGTTTGGAACTCAACTTTATCTTGTTATATGTTCAGAATTCATCTACTGTTAGATGTATTGTGTTCTAGTTTGGCTAGGTTAATTGGGGTGATCTCTAGTCCTTAGTAGATTTGAGACACCTATCACGACTAAGTCCTAGTTTGAGTCGTGACAAGTTTGGTATCAGACCCTAAGATCATAGTCATTGGGTGCCATAAAGACGTGTGAAGTAGAGTCTCTTTTATAGGTGTATAGCTTGCCACACTAATAAGGGAGAGACTACAAGACATTTAGGATTGTTTCCCTTTCTAGTGTTCAATTTTTTAGCTAAAGAGTCTAAGGTCTTGAAAGCTCCTTTAATTTCATTTGTTTATATTTTAGACTATGCCTCCCTAAAGATTTGATGCTCGTGGAAAATCCTCTGTCCCACCTGAGGACAATATGGATAGAACAAGTTTTACTTATGGAGTATAGATCCGATATAGGGTCCCTTCTCCTGACTACCAATATGGAGTTCCATCGATCCCTATTAGTCCCATCAGGCTAATGATGTTTGTGCCCCACTGCCCTAAGAAACCATTTCTAATGTTGAATTTCATCAATCTATTTATCTGCAGGCTCAGTTGGTGACTTCTCAATTTCATCATCCTGACTATGTTGGTTTTATTGTTTTATCTTTTGAGGCCACTAGAGATGGCCAGTTTATGAGTTTGAGCCCTCTGACCTTTATAGTCTCTAAGGTTAAGAAGGATCCTCAAGGGTTTGTTGATAAAATAGAGAAGATGTTCAGGGTGATACATACTACTAATGTGGAGGGCGTGGAGTTTGTTGCTTATCAGTTGAAGGATATGGCATATCATTAGTATAAGGAGTGGGAGCAGTCAAGGGTGATGATGCTGAGTGGCCTACATGGGAGGAGTTTTCTAGTGCCTTCTGTGATCATTTTTTTCCTCAATAATTGAGAAAAGCTAAGGCTGAAGAGTTTGTGAACTTAGGAGTATGCTTTGAATTTCATCAGTTATCTTGATATGCTCTAGAGATTATGTCTAGCATGAGAACTAGGATGAGGAAGTTTACTTCAGGCTTATCTCGGGACTTGGGTCTAGAGTGTAAAGCTATCATGCTAAGTAATGACATAGATATCTCTAGGCTTATGGTGTATAGCATTAGGTTGAAGATGGAAATAAAAACAAGCTAAAATAGAAGAGAGGCAGAATAAGAAGTTTAGATATACAGAGCAAGGTGAAGGCCAACAAAATAGTAGTAGTGATGGTAGGCAATAGGGCAAGAAGAGACTTACGAAAACTCGGGCTCATATTCTTTCGCTAGTAATCCATATCCTAATCCATCTACTGATCGCCATTTTCAAACTAATAGTGGTTTTAAGGCACAAGATGCCCAGTTTTAGGCTAGTGGAGCTCAATCAGGCCTATCTTATCCCACTTGTTGTTTTTATGGGCAGATGCATCATAGAGTTTGTGATTAGGGGAGAAATAAGTTCTTTAATTGTGGTCAGCCAGGGCATTTGTAGCGACACTGTCCTGCTAAGATTGCTTCAAAAGCTAATAAAGTTTTGGTTGCTTTTTCATCAGCTCCTGTGCCAAAGAGTGATACTTTTAGTGCCAGCACTAATCAAAACCATCTTTATGCTCTTATAAATCTGTAGGAATCTGAGTCATCTCCTAATGTCACTACTGGTATGTTGAAACATTTTTCGTGTGATATTTATTATTTATTTGATCCAGGTTCTACCTTTTTTTATGTAACCCCTTATGTGGCTGTTCATTTTGATTTTGGTCCTGAGTTAATTTCAGACCTTTGGGTGACTTTTTTAAGGTTAGAAAGGTCTATATGGGTTGTGTGGTGTCTCTCTATGGTAGAGAGACCTTGGTGGATCTAATAGAGTTAGATATGGTAGTCTTTGATGTGATCTTTAGGATGGATTTGCTCCATTTGTGTTAGCTTTTCTAGATTGTCAGACCTATAAGGCCAATTTCGAATTCCCTAATGAACCGGTAATAGAATCGAAGGGAAGTTCCTTGGTTCCTAAGGGAAGGTTCATTTCTTATCTTAGAGCCTGAAAGTTGATTTCCAAGGAATGTGTATATAATCTGGTATAGGTTGAAGATTCTAGTTTTGAGGTTCCCCTTTTACAATTTGTCCCTTTTGTTAATGACTTTCCCGAGGTGTTCTCAATGATCTTTCTAGTATTTTTCCCAATAGGAAAATAGACTTTGGGATTTATCTTCTATCGGATACCCATCCTATCTCTATCCCTCTATATATAATATCTCTGACTGAGTTGAAAGAACTTAAGGAACAGTTAAAGGATCTTCTTGATAAGTGTTTCATCTATCCTACTGTCTCTCCGTGGGGTGCTCCTATGCTATTCATGTGTAAAAAAGATGGGTCTCTTCGAATGAGCATAGACTATTGTCAATTTAATAAGGTGACTATGAAGAATAAGTATCTACTTCCTAGGATTGATGATCTATTTGACCAACTTCAGGGTGCTATATATATCCTCTTCCTAGGATTGATGACCTATTCACCAGCTTCAGGGAGATTGGTATTTTTCTAAGATTAATCTTTGGCCATGTTATCATCAGTTGAAGATTAGGGAAGTAGATATTTGTAAAACTACTTTTCGTATCTAGTATGGTCATTATGAGTTTTTGGTTATATCATTCAAATTGACTATTGCTCTAACTACATTTATGGATCTCATGAACTAGGTTTTCAGATAGTTTTTGGATTTGTTCATGATCGTTCTTATTGATGATATCTTTGTGTATCCTAAGATTGAGGAAGATCATGCCAATCACCTTTGAGTGTTCTTGTAGACACTTAAGGATAAACGATTGTATGTTAAAATTTCAAATTTTGAGTTCTGGTTGAATGTTGTGAACCTTTCTGGGTCATGTTATTTCTAGTGAGGGAATCATGGTAGATTCACAAAAAGTTGACACAGTTAAGAAATGGCCTAGATCCCTGACTCCAACTGCAATCCAAATCTTTTTGGGTTTAGCTGGGTATTATAGGAGGTTTGTGAAGAGTTTCTCTTCTATTGCTGCTCCGTTGACTAAGTTGACTCAAAAAAAAGTGAAGTTTTACTATGGTGCATCTCGTGTGCGACTAGACTGTATCTTGATGCAACATGGTAAAGTGGTGGCTTGTTCTTCTAGGCAACTGAACGTTTATGAAAGGAATTATATGACTCATGATCTAGAGTTGGAGGATGTGGTGTTTACGTTGAATATTTGTTGCCATTATTTGTATGGGGTGTATGCTGATATTTATTTGAACCATAAAAGGCTGCAGTATGTGCTCACAAAAAAAGAGTTAAATCTCAGGCAAAAGAGATGGATTGAGTTACTTAAAGACTATGATATGAGGCTTTATTATCACCCAGGTAATGCTAATGTGGTAGTTGATGCTCTTAGAAGGTTGTTTATGGGTATCTTATCTCATCTGTATAAAGATAAATAAGGTTTGGTAAAGGATATTCACTATTTCGCTAATTTTAGACTTTTACTTTTGGATTCCTAGAATAGAGGTATGGTTTTTCAAGAGGTCGTGAAGTCATCTCTTGGTGCTGAGGTGAAGGAGAAGTAGGTTTTAAATCCTCTATTGATATAGATTAGGAATGATATGGTTTAGTAGAAGGTAATAGTTTTTTAGATTGGTGGTGATGGTATCTTAAGGTACCAAGGTAGATTGTATGTTCTTGATGTTGATAAGCTGCGGAAAAAGATTTTGGCTGAGGCTCATGAGTCAAGGTACATAATTTATCCTTGTTTAATGAAGATGTATCATGATTTAAAAGAGATTAATTAGTGGAACAATATGAAGAGTGATGTTGCTAATTTTATGGCTAAATTCATGGTCTGTCAGCAAGTGAAGGTTGAGCACTTGAGGCCTGCTGGTGTATCTCAAGAGATTGAGTTACCTATGTGGAAATGGGAGATGATCAATATGGATTTCATTGTTGTTCTTCTGTAAACTCGCAATCAATTTAATTCCACTTGGGTAATCATGGATAGATGGACTAAGTCTGCTCATTATTTTCCCGTGAGACTACTTACTCTGGAGAGGATTATGCTAAGTTGTTTATTTAGGAGATCGTTAAGTTGCATGGTGCTCCAATTTCCATTATTTCTGATTGAGGTACCCAGTTCTCTTCTTGATTTTGGCATTCATTTTAGTAGGGCTTGGTCACACGGGTGAACCTTAGCACCATATTCCACCCTCAGACGGATGGACAGGTAGAGAGACTACTCACACTTCAGAAGATATGCTAAGGACTTATGTAATTGATTTTGGAGGTAGTTGGGTGGATCATTTTCCTTTTATCTAATTTTCTTACAATAATAGTTATCACTCTAATATTGGGATGGCTCCTTTTAAAGCGGTTTATGGAAGAAGGTGTATATCTTTTATCGGGTGATTTGAGGTTAGTGAGACTATATTATTCGGTCTGGACTTGGTTCACCAAGTCATAGAGAAGTTGAAGGTGATCAGGGATAGGCTTAAGATAGTTCAAAGTCACCAAAAGCCCTATGCAGACATGAGACCAAAAGAAATAGAGTTTGAGGTTAGCGATTGGGTGTTCTTGAAGGCATCTCCCATGAAGGAAGTGATGAGATTTGTAAAGAAGGAAAAGCTCAGTCCCCGTTATGTTGGCCCATATTTAATTTTGAGGACATTGGGTATGTTGCTTACATTTTGTAGTTGTCTTCGAATATGGGTTTTATTCATCCGGTGTTCTATGTTTTGATGTTGAAGAAGTGTGTGACTGATCCCTCTTTGATTATGCCTATTGAGAGTGTTGGTTTTTCAGATGCCTTGTCTTATGAGTAAGCCCCGGTGGAGATTTTGGATAGACAAGTCAGTCGTTTGAGGACTAAGGATATGGCTTTGATAAAGGTTCTATTGAGAAACCAAAAGGTTAAAGAAGCTACTTGGGAAGCTGAAGAGGATATGAAGTCCAAGTATCTATTCTTATTCCTTGAACTGGATAATCGTGCTTAAGGTATGTGTGTTCTTACTCTCTTTGATTTCTGACTTTGTTAAAGGAATTGTGGTTGCATTTCTATTTGACATTCATGCTAATGGATGTCTTGACTCCTTATTCGGGGATGAATGATCTTGAGGGGGAGTAATGTAACACCCTAGATTTTTCCTCTTAAATTTCTAAGTTTTGAGCTTACTTTCTAGGGTACGACTTTAGTAACGAGTCGTTAAGACTCTATATGAGCCGTATAGTGTTATATTTAGCCAAACTAGTATTGGCTCCCTATTTTTCTATCCTGATCACGAGTCATACCTAATGATCCATAAGGTGAGGTCACGAGTCGGATGGTGGGACTCGTGACCAAACCAGTGAGATAGCCCAAAGTCGTTGTTTTGGTAACGACTAAGACTCCACATGTAGTAAGGTCTGGTCATGAGTCATAGGGTGTGACATGTGACCAAACCAGTAAAAGAGCCCTAAGTTACTGTCTAGACAACAAGTCGTGGTAGCGACTCATAACATGTCCGATGAGTTGTAACGGGACTCGTAGTCACACACGATAATTTTTTCCATTTTATTTGAGGGTACTTTGGTTATTTCCCATATTCCCTAATTAAAACCAGGACCTAAATTACTCTAAGGGACCTCATAACACTCCATTACTCCATCATAACTACTCATTACTCTCTCAAATCCCTAAGCAAGAACACCTAGTGTTTTCTAAGGATTGGTCATTTAGGGCTCAAAGGGGTGATTTCTTCTCCAAATTTCTTACTATCTCAAGCGTGTATCTCTTCCCTAAAAACTTGTTTTGCTAAAAGCATGTGTTTAAACTTGTCATATATGTGGTTAATTGTTGGCTATGAATTTGGGTTGAGGATTTTTGGATGTTAATGGTTGAATTGATTTTCATATGGTTTATATTGATCATTCCTACTTTGAATTGATAGTTTTTAAACTAATTGGGTGCATGGGTATGGGAAGTGGAATGGGGGTTGTGGATTTCCTTAAATTGATTTGATAAATTTATGGGGGTCGTGGATTCCCCCATTTAAGTCTTGGGATTCAGCTGTGCGAATTGACTATTCTGCCCTAGGAGAATTTTCTCCCTATCGCAATAGGCCTTGGATGATCATGATCGCGACTCCCACGATCATGGTGATTTTTTTTGCGATCGCTGATATTTGACCTGGCTTTGACTGGGAGCGATCGCAACCCTCATGCTTTAATTACAGTACCTGAGGGTAGATCCCTGCTTCTGACTTCTAGCCTGTGTAATCAATTTGCTCTTATACTTTCCTTTTCAATTTACTCCTCTACTTTTCTTCCAATTACCTATATACAAGCAAACCATGGAAATAATTACATTTAAATAGAGAATTAATCTCATTTACACAATTTAATCATAGTAGTGTGTAAGAATTTAGATATCAATCAATTGCAAATTTGTTACTCATCAAGGTTATATCTTTGGCTAACCAGATGGTTAGGCTTAAAATTTTGACACCTGGGTGTATTTTGGCATTCAGGGAGGCTAGATCTTCTTTGAGGTCGCCAATTCCAGTGCTACCACTGGTTAGCATCTAAACAGATTATATGCTCTTCGGTCCAGAAAAGATCAGAAAAATTCTCCTGACGTAGTTACTGGTACATTGCAAGTATTTCATTTACATGTTTATGCTTTATAAGACCCTGGAGCTTCTCTTTATCTTGTAACTCCTTATATAGCCTTCAACTTTGGAGTCGGTCCTGAAATCTTAGCAGAGCCCTTTTCAGTATCTACCCCAGTAGGTATTTCTATTATAGCCCAGCGTGTATACAGGAATTTCTCGGTTACAGTGTCTCAGAAATTCACCTCAGTTGATCTTGTGGAGTTAGAGATGACTGATTTTGATGTCATTCTCAGCATATATTGGCTCCATTCCTGCTATACTTTAGTTGATTGCATAAACAGAGTTGTTCATTTTCAGTTTCCAAATGAACCAGTCCTTGAATGGAGGGGTAGTGCTACAGCGCTTAGGGGTCAATTCATTTCGTACCTTAGGTCAAGGAAAATGATATCCAAGGGATGTATCCACCATCTTGTTTGAGTCAAATACTCTAGTTCAGAGACTCCTAGCCTTGAGTTAGTTCTAGTAGTAAATGAATTTTCAAATGTGTTTCCCGAAGATCTTTCCAGAGTTCTTCCCGGGAGAGAAATTGACTTTGGAATAAACCTTCTCCCAGACACTCAGCCTATTTCTATTCCGCCATACAGAATGGCTCCATCCAAACTCAACGAATTTTACAAAGAACAGAATCCCTAGCCTCCACAATTCAAGATCAAATCTTAAGAATTTTACCAAGAAACCTCAAGAATTCATCACCCAGGTATGTTAAGTGTTCATCCATGGGTTTCTTTCACCCATGGAGTCCAAGTATCAAATTTTAAATTACAAAGTTATAATCTTTTTAAGTCATTATGTTTTAATTGTGGATTTTTTCATGAATCTCCATGAATATTGATTCTACACCATATTTACATAAAATTATTATTGTTGTCAAATCCCACATGTTTTATCGTTATTATTATTCATCAAATTAAATTATGATTAGGTGTCATTGATCTTGAAATCATTCTATTACTTCAAGTTTCATACTATTCCCATGGTTTGCTTAAGTTATGAGTACCAAGTGTTTGATAAAATTCCTGTAAGAGTGAATATTTTATAAAGGCTTTCATGCTATGTCCTCTAAGCTTAATAATATTTTACTATTATCGCTTTTTGAGTCCTGGGGGGTTTGAATACCCAAAAACCATAGCTTTTCACTTAGTCTCATCTTAGTATCTTCAGAATAGCTTCAGAATGTATTATGAGCATTATCAGATCAGTCAGTTAAACTCAGAACAGTTTAGTAATCCAGCGTAATTCAGTTGGGAGTAGGATTTAGCACCGAGCGAGTGCAGGGATGACGATTTCCCCGTCATATAGGTAGAGTCATTAGTAGTAGTCCTTGTACTCTAGAACTACGTAGCTAGCATAGGATATGAGGAGTCACCCATCAGTCTAGGCTTAACTATCTCACAGGGATCATCCGTCAGTTTAGGCTTAACAACTTTAGTCTTTTGGGACAGTACATTAATATAGTGGATCTTTACAGCCAGTGTTAGTACCCATAGCACGGTACTAACACCCTTCGAACTAGGGTTATAGGTTGGACTCCAAACTTGCTCATTAGGGCACATCGGTTAAATGATAGCCCCCACAGTCTCAATCCAGTAATCATTCCAGTAATTCAGTGTCAGTTTCTTGACCATAGCATACAGATATCAGTAATTCAGTTATCAGACTTTAGTATTTTTAGTATTTACAGATTACATTAAGAACATATTATATGCTTGGTCATGCATCCTCAGTATTTACAGATTTCACATATTCTCAGCATTTACAGACTTCATGTATCCTTAATGTCTATAGATTTCATGCACTCTATCCAGTTTTACATGTTATATATCTATGTACATGTATACAGACAGTTATTATTCATGTTCATAAAACCATGCATATCAGTCTACCTCATTTAGCATACCAGTACATTCAAAGTATTGATCGCATACTCTTTTCTTGTGATATGATGTATCATATAATAGGTTCAGACGCCTTGTTTCCAGATTGTGCATAGACTTCTCAGACTATCATCTGTATCAGTGGTAAGTCCTCATATTTCGAGGAAAGATTATTTATTTCCATGCTTTTAGTTCAGTAGTTCTGTCCCATCAACTCGTACCTAGTCAGTTTAGAGGCTTGCAGACACTACAGTCAGTTATTCAGTATTCAAACTTTATTTGATGTTGTCTGATTATTTTATTATCTTTGATTTATAGATTCTATCAGTTTTTATTATTTAAAAAGTTATGGCTTATCAATTATTCTTCAATGTAAATTATATTTTATTTAGTGCTCATAGCAGGTACCAGCTCATGGGTTAGCTTGTGGTCCATCAGGACTATAAGCACTGTATGGCGCTCAGGGTGTACTCTCGGGGTGTTACAATATTCCAGATGAGTCGCATGTCATTTGTTGGGATTAAGTACAGTTAGATGAGAGGTTGTTCTTTGTTGAGTAACTCGTCTCTATTCTAGCCAGGGATATTAGGTAGTTGCATTCTAGAGATATTTCGATAGTTAAGGTCCAGTGGAACCATCAACCTATAGAGAAGGATACTTGGGAAGTTGAGTCCGATATGCTTGGTAGTAATCTCTAGATTTTCATGGATTCATCTATTTCCCTTGCCTTTAGTTTGAGGACGAATTAGATTTTTCATGGTGGATAATATAATGACTTGATTTTTGTAAATTATTTTTATGTGATTCGGACATTTTACCCTTTTTTGTGGTTTCTACATGATTTTTTTTTTTTTGGGGGGGGGGGGGGGGGGGGGGTTGGAATGGTTCCAAGTGCATTTTGGTGCATTATATTCACTTATTTTCTTTGTCTGCGTACAAGATTTTTTTTTTGGGTGAAACGAAAATTTTTATTTAACCAGTAAACCTTATACAAGAAATTATTTTGAGTTTGTGATTCCCACATCTTTTGTCTTTTATTTAAAGTTTGCAGTCATATATCTTCTAAACATGTGTGGCTCTTTTAACCGCAAAACATTCCACCATATTATGTACTCTCTCTCCTTTACTTCACACTTATGCAAAAAAACAATTCTATTTTTATCTTGTTCATTTTAGCAAATTAAGAGAAATTGATTATAATACTATCCTTATCACTAAATAAGTACATAAAATACTATAAATTAAATTTGAATTTTCAAAGCATAATTAATAAAATTAATTTATGTGAAATAAACTACTAATAAATTACTTTTAATGTCAAGTCAACATATGTCAAGTAAAAATGAAAACGGAGGGAGTATACATAATCAAATTCATTCACGCAAAATTTAACTTAAACTATTTTTTTAAAAAAAAGAATAGATAATATTAAGTTAATATAAGAGTTTGAAGAATTTCAATATACTAGTCTTTGTGAACGTGTGTAGCACGTTATCTCTTATCAACTTCAATCATCATAAAAAATATTAGATAATCATTAAAAATTATATGAATTTATTTTATAAGGTACAAAAATGTACTCCCGATCCTGACATTAGATTTCTACCTCGACTTGTGTCCTGACTCCCGATCTTGACTCAACACATGACCTGGGATCTTAATTCTTGACTCGACATCGTGCCTAATTCTGTACCCCAACTCATGACTCGACTCTTTACCCAACTCCAAACCCTAAAATCTATATTCTAACACAGACTCAACTCATGTCTTGAGATCCCAATTCTTGAAGAATCGACGTTGGACCTCATCTGTACCCTAACACGTGACTAAACTTTTGACCCAACTCCAAATCCTAAAACTTGATTCTAACTTGATATTTGAAGTAGCGTCTTGATTCTTGACCCAAAATGAGATCCAAATATGCACCACAACTAGTGACTCGACCCCTAACCCAACTCTAAATCATAAAACTCGCTTCTGACCCCGACTCGACACATAACCTGAGATCTTTTTTTTTGTGATCTGGCATAGTACTTGATCTATACCCCAAATCATGACTAATTCCAAACCCTAAAATCTATCTCTATACTCCAAATAAAACTGGGAACCGACCTTGACATGAACACCACTCTAGCGTCAAGCTCGATCACCAAATTTGACACTCTACTGGAAATCCCAACCCAGAACTTGACTTTTGACCTTGATTTGAGATCCAGTTCCTAATTTCTATACTCTCGCTTTCTTTAAATTTGAAAAAAATAAGTATATCTGAAAATACTTTTCAAACATATTTGAGCCAATCAAACACGAAAATCAAAAAATATTTTTCAAAAGATGTTTTCCTTTTTACTGAATACATCCTTAATAGAATGTAATTTGGAATTGGGCTTTATCATATTCAAGCAACATTCTTAAACATGTCATCCTAATTTAATATTTTAATTATTCAATTTAAAATAATTAAGTATTATAATCATAACCTATATTCGGATGACCAAATCATATGAAGGAATATTATGTGCAAAGTATAGGTAACAATATAAAACTTTTTTTTCATGTATTAATAAGAATTAGCTTTAAATCTTAAATTTAGAGAAAAGTTCTTTACACGATCATATAAATTGACTGTATTGTAACTAAATGACTATTTATTTATATCTATAATCTATATCTATAATATATTAAAAGTGTGAAAATCCTTATGACATTTTTGTCTATTATGGAGTTTTTTAATGAAGGGTAAAATGTTCAAATCACTTTTCTAAGGGTCTTCACACTTTTAATATATTATAGATATAGATTATAGATTATAGACTATCACTACAAGAAAAAGGTCTATTTAAGACCAATATTCAAGGACGAGACAATAATTTGGTCTCTCAGAGTATACTTACTAGGACGAGATTAAATTTCGATCCTTAATATTATATTTTATTGTGAAGGTACAAAATCCGATCCCTAATTTTTTTTAAGTGGACCCAAATTTTAATTAGGAGCTTTGAGCAGGAAAAACTAACGCCAAAATAAAATATTAAAATTTAATACTTTTTATTTTATTTCACTAAACTAAATACGCGCCAAAATTTTAATAATTAACTTTCCGAAAATTAAAAAGTACTCTTCTAAGAGCTCTCGCCTCTAGCATACATATACAGTACTGTACATCATATATCATCGTTTTCAATCTAGTCGCAAATCACCTCTAGCATCGTCATTGACAAGATTCATTTTTAATCAATATACACATCGATTTTGTAGTGAGGGAGCAGATTTTTCAATTGCTTCTTCAATTCCGCAGGTTATTGTAGCTAATAATTTGCCCTACTCTCTATTTTATCTCTATCACGGATATAAGGTATGATATTTGTTCTGTCTAGTTGCTCTTTTCTTTAAAATTTTTCTAAATTAGTTTTATTGCTATCCTAATCTGTTATTTTTTTATTTTTACAACTCGGTAATTTAATATGAAGTTTGTCAATTTATGGTCAGTCAGTTATCATCTCTCTATCGTCTAGCTATTAGGAATAGAAATGGGGTGTAGCGAGTGCGGAGTAGGGCTGGTTTACTGCTACACGGGGCAGGGCGGGGTAGTCTCCAAGTGGGGCGGGGCTGCGTAGGGTGAGATAGATCCTTAGATTTTTAAAACTAGGGTGATGTGGTAATGGAATTGCTTATATTGTTAGAAGAAGGTTTGGGTCAGAAAAGTTGGGGTACGACAGAGCCTTTACTTTTTTTTTATTTGATTTTTTATAACAGTGTTTGACTGGAGATGGAAAATTGATTGCTTTTCTTTTTGTTTATTCCCTCACTCGTGCATTGTGTAGTTTTTCCACTATCTCTTTACCATCCTACATTTCTTTTTGTTTTTTTAGGACTTGGTTATTGTGGATTTGTATAGTTTCATTGGAAAGTCTACCACAATTTATCAAGAAAAACTGTTGAACAAAGTGAAACCTTTTTTTTCATTCAACCAGTAATTATACTCTATTTGATTGATGGACAACAGAACTTTAGAGGCACGCAATCTACATGTGAACAAATCTGTAATACCCCGCATGTTTCTAATCCTGTGATTCATAATTGAGTACATGACTTACCATAAATATCCTAGTGATAGGATAGCTTATAATGCATTAAGCATGTTCATATGAGTCACTTAAGGTAATGCAAGCTAAGAGTTTTTGAATCCATCAAGTTTTAGTGTTTGATTTTGTAAGGGTCATATTTGAATGAGTATAAATCGATTTTAATGTAGTATTTTGGCTTATTTAGACCCACCAAATTATAGAGAATCAAATTATCTTTCCAAGTATACCAATTTCGCCTTAATCCAATACCTGAGCGAAAAGTTATGCCTATTTTCGTGAGAGACAGTAAGCATAGGCTATTAGTTAGGTGCCGCCTAACCCAAGCATAGGCGATTGGTTAGGCATCGCCCAACCCAAGCATAGGCGATTACTTAGGCACCGCCTAAGCCAATTCCAGGTGTCAAAAACACTTCGTCTTGAGTTATTTTAAAGGTAATTAAGTCTTTAAATACTCCTTACACGTCCCTAAACTTAACCCTATGAAATATATAGCTTCTAAACATACTGCAACCCTATTTTCATCTCAAAGCTCATCATCCAAGATAACTAAAGGAGAAAAACAACTAGGGTTGTATAAGTAAGCTTGAAGATTCGATTTCAAGGAAATTCCTCCGTCAATCATCAAGAATCTTCCTTCTAAGGTATGCATAGTGTTCATCTATGGATTCAATTTGTTCATAGAGTTCAAGAATCAATCTTCAAAATACAAAAGCTTGGTTGATTGTGGTGATATGATCATACCCATGTTGATGCTTGCTTGTTTTCCTCTTTTTCATTATAAAGTATGATTTCTATATTATTGGGTGTTGATGATCATGTTGTTGATATTGGGTGATTCCCAAGATGGAATCTTTATATGTTTTTGTGAATTCATGATATCATATGAGTTGGAAACATGTAAATTTAGTTGTTCATGATGTATAATTTGATGAATTCACCTATGCTTAAGATGTCCATGTAAGGTGTTTGATAAAATGCCTAAGGAACTAGATATCATGCAATATAGCTAAATTGTGACTAAGTGAAGGATTCATGATATACCTTATGTTCCAATGACTTCTATGTTGTTAATGTGCCTTGTAAATGTTGTTGGAATACTCATGAACTATTCTTATAAGATTATGCTATGTTTTCTTGCAAATCCTACTTATGAACAAGATGCATGATAACCATGCAATCCACATGAACTTCCATGCTATTAGTATATGTTGCCAATATGATTATGCAACGAACATGATATTAAGATTGTGTAAGTACTTCCATGTGATATGAAATCCTTTCCTTTCAATACATTGTTGATAACCATGCTTAGTATGAAATCCCTACTTATGTATTATAAATTATGGACTCTACTCTTATGATTAAGTCAGTCATGTGTGTCAGTTTCCTTCCATCGAGTCTTGGGAGTACTTGTACCCGAAAACTATAGTTGTGCGCCTAGATCTATGTCATGTTTTACGATATCCGAACTAAAGCTATGATTCCATAGATTTCAGTCAGTTATGTGACTCAGGAAAATCTCATGATCTTAGTCAGTTGTCAGATATCAGTAACTTCCATCAGTCATTGGAATCTAGTAAACTTAGTTTAGCTATGCTAAATAATACCACTAGTATCAGTCCAGTTAATCAGTATCAGTTCAGCTAATTAGTTCAGTTCAGTTATTCAGTTCAGCTTAGTTATTCAGTTCAGTGTCCTTCAGATGGGAGTAGAGGTTAGCACCGAGTGAACCCAAGGATGGGAACTCATCCGCCAGTTTAGGGTGTGATTCTTAGTAGCAATCCTTATGTTCCAGAACTACGTAGCCAGCATAAGTTGAGACATCTTAACCCGTCAGCTTAGGGTTGATGAGGTGGCTTAACCCGTCAGTTTAGGGATCCCACCGTTCTCATTGAGTACCCGCTAGATAAGGGTCACTCACAGTTGTCCTTACCAGTGGTGCAATATTGACACCCCTCCAGTCGGGGCAGAGATTAGACCCCAACTTATCCATAACGGCATACACGGGGCATGTCGGTTAAATACTAACTCCCACATTTTCAGTATCAATCTCAGTAAAAGAACTCAGGGCATTCTTTAGATTTCAGTATATACAGGACTGTCAGATACAGTCATCCATGTTAACAGTTTTAGTATCAGTCTCAGTAAAAGAGCTCAGATAGTTTGTCAGATTTCAGTATATATAGGACTGTTAGATACAGTCATCCATGTTAACAGTTTCAATAACAATCTCAGTAAAAGAACTCAGATATTTCTTTAGATTTTAGTATGTACAGGACTGTCAGATACAGTCGTCCATGTTATTAGTTTCAGTAACAGTCTTAGTAAAAGAACTCAGATAGTTCTTCAGATTTCAGTATATATAGGACTTAGATATAGTTGTCCATGTTATTAGTTTCAGTAACAGTCATGACAGTTATCAGTAAACCATGTACAAGTCATGCTATCACGTATTCACGGTCCTAATTTCTATATATGTGTATTTGTACTCCCACGTTCATATTAGTCAGTCAGTGTTGTTCATGAATGAAACCCTTTATGTTCAGCCTACCTTCCTTATATACTCAGTACTCCAGTTATACTGACGCATTTTTGCTATGGTGATTTCTTTTTATGTTACAGCATAGGTTTCGAGACACGAGCTCCAGCCCAGTAGTAGCAGTAGCGTTCCAGTCGTAGAGACACAGTGAGTCCTTATTAATTCAAGGACAATATGATTTGATTCATTTATTTATTCTTCAGTTCAGTTTTATGGAGTTAGTTGGAGATATGTTCCTTCAACTCTTTATTCAGACAGTTTAGAGGCTTTCGGATTTACTTTTAGATTTACGTCCAGATTTAGTTGTTTTGGGTATGTTCACCCATAGAATTGTATTCAGTTGAAACTTATGGCCTTTCAGTTCCATGTATTCCGCATTTTTATATTATGATTTGTAGTATACAGGTACAGATATCAGTCATGGGTTAGCTTATGATCCCTCGGGGTCATGAGCACCGTGTAGCATTCCAGTTCAGCAAAACAGGGTGTTACAAAATCATTCTCTTATATGTACATCAACAATCAAGGTAGACTAAAGAAAATAATATATATTGATGGGCTGTAAATCTGACTAACATTTAAAAAAGGGCGCACATGACATACATTAGGTGAATCCATATTAGAATGAGGAATGCGAGAGAAAAATTAAAATTTTATATAAGGAAAAGCCGTTCAAATTCACATGATACACATTTTAGGGCTCGGTAATTTCTTAGCCTAATGCTCAAATCTATGAAGTCTATTCGAGCAAAGTACTGGACAATGCATGTTATGAGCTTGAATTGATATCAAAGCAAGACTCTCCTTTATTTTAGTGGTGATGAAAAAGTCCAGAGAGGATGTTAAGTTTCTAGGGATAGATGTATGTATGTGAGGTCAATGACATTGGGTAGACAAACAACAGGAAATTACATGCCTACCCTAATAACAAAGGTCTTTAAAGACTAGCCTCCTTTCCCTTTTTAGTATAGTACAAGGACAATTTTTCCCTCTACACTTCAAATCTTTTTAAACTTTTCATATTCATTTGTCTCTCAAATTTTATTTTTATTTTTATTATTTTTACTTTTTTATTTAATTTTAGTTTCTTTAATTTAGAAAATACTAGTGCTAAACGTAGTAAACAACAAGGGCTTGGGCTTGTCACTAAGATATTCTTCATTATCCCAAAGATCTTTATCTTCACTAATCATCTCCCACCTCATCATAAGGTTAAAATCCAAAACCTCTCCTTCTTGAATCCAAACATCTTTGTGGGAAGTTTTCATCCATTAGGTACATTCATATCCCCTTTAACTCCCACAATTTCCCATAACTACCAAAGTCCTCACCCTCTTGGGTGTTTTCCTGACCACTATTTTTTTCATTTACTTTATCGCCAACAAAGTAAGCATCACCTTATACTAACACTATGTTTGTAACACCACAGATTCTTACCCTTAGAAAATTATGAGTTTTGAACTCACTATCCAACCTACGACTCACCATACGAGTCGTAAGGTGTCTTGATGGGTCATAGGACCTCAATTGTAGGGTGTCCAGTGAAGCTTGCCTAAGTTACTACCTTGATTATGAATTGGGGGTCACGAGATGTAAACACTCTATATGAGTCATATAGTCGGTATCATAGTCTAACCAGTGTTGTGCCCCAAGTGTTTTGTCCTGATTATGACTAGATGTTTTGAGTCATAATATGTCTTCAGTAAGGTAGTTGGTGTAAGGCCTTGATGTTTCTACCTAGGCTACGACTTGTAATGAGACCTTATGAGTCGTAGGGTGACTCGTGGTCACTGAAAATAATTTTTTAGTGTTTTATTATAGGCACTTTGGACATTTACCCTTTTCCCTAATAGTAACCTACAACTTAAAACTGTAACACCCAGCATTTTTGGGATAGAACTTGAACCTTCTTTCCTACATATATAAACTCTAATCCCATGATTTGTATATGAATATATGTTTCATGATCATTTACCTTGTGTGTTAATTGCTTTCGAGGTGAAGCATTTTAATAGTAAACTCTTAAAGTGAAATGGAGTTACGAACTTTTGATTTGACCAAATATTGATATTCGATCCTACAAGAGTTAACTTTGAATGCACATAACTTCTGGAATATATGGAATTTTAGGGATTAAGACCCACCAAATTATATATAATTGATTCCTCTTTCCAATACATCCAATTTTGCCTTAATCTGATACCCAAGCGAATAGTTATGCATATATTTATCAGGAACCAGTGAGGGTCCACAATTTCAGCATGTCATAGACCTTGTGCTCCATGATAAGCACTGTGGCATGGACCTTGTTCAGAAATAATAAAATACACTTTTCTCTTTAATTTTTTGAGTGTAACTGGTCATTTACGTCCTAAACTATCCTATAACTAACAGTAACATGAATTAATCTTCCCATAACCCCAAAATACACCAATTACATGATCCCTTTTCTCCCAAATCTTCAAGAACACCAAATAAAGGTTCTTCAAGAATTCAACTTCTAGGGATCCGAATTCTGCTTCCCTTCAAAAAGTCAAGACATTTAGGTATGTGGGTATTTAATTAGGATCCTTGCATCCTCATGCCCAAAATTACGATTTCTATTCATGAATTTTACGAATTTCATAAACTAGGGTTCTATCCAATTATTACCACAAGCATATTTTACATGATATTAGTGGACATTTCAACCATATAATCAAGTTATATGAGCTTTTCCAATGTTTCCCCAAATTCTCAAGTTTAATTCCATTTTGATTTAGGATTCCAAGAAAAACATAAAGTCCATGATTTTTCCATGTCATTCTTCAATTCTACCATGAATAGTGCTTTGTCATAAATTCAAGTATTTCTCCACACTCTAATCATGATTATTCATTACATTGATGAAATTGTTGGATTCTTTAATTTAAGTCATGAGATTTCTTATCATGTCATTACTTTGAAATTATCATATTTAATTGTATTTTTTCATGTTGGTGGGTTATGAACACCCTATACCTAGATTATCATGCATACTACAGTTTTCAAGATTTTCAAGTTATTCACACCAAGTTTGTACAATAAAATTTATAACTTTTTCATAATAAGCACTCACTAGTATTATATCATGATAAATACATCAGTTAACATGTTCATGATTACTTTAGATTATGCATGTATTATTATTTTTAGAATACCATATTTGTACAAATCAGTTATTAGTGTGTGTACTAGTTTATGCTTTCGTGTCAGTTTAGTTGGGAGTAGAACTTAGCACTAAGTGAACCTAGGGATGAAGGCTTACCTTCCAATAGTAGGTGAGACCTTTAGTAGTAGTCCCTGAGTTCTAAAACTACGTAGACAATGTAGGTAGGAGAGGTCTTCCTTCCAGTAGAGGGTTGATATTCTCTTAGGGGCACCTACCAGTCGAGGGTGACACCCTAGTTTTTTTAGACACCAGTACCCATTGTAAGGTATTGACACCCTTCTGATTGGGGTTATAGGTTGGACCCAATTAGCACAGATTGGGATATGTCGGTTAAATATTAGCTCCCACAGTCTCAGTTTAGTATTCAAACCATATCAGCTCAGGTTTGCATGACCAAGTGTTTAGTTTATCAGTTATTTAGTTATTCAGTTTTACAAATTAGGCTAGTACATGCTTTACTTAATCTTGCATTCATTTTTTATATTCATGCTCAATATTCATACATGATCCTCAAGACGGTTTTACAGCCTATTCGGCTTTAACTTGAGATATACATACCGTATTCATGTCTCTACCGCTGCTAGTTTACAGAAACATTTTTAGTTTATTCTTTATAAATTTCACTAAGTCCTACAGCTTTTATATACAACCAATATTTAAATACATATTTTATCAAATAACTTATGCCCTCTGTTTTAAAGCATACATTAAGTATTTCCATGATATAGTGTATGTCTCTCATACTCAGTGCATTCCAAAGTACTGACCACATATATGCGTTTGTACTATATTCCTTCATAATGTAGGTACCAGAGGTATCCCACATATCAGGGTCAGACAGTTTATAGTATTCAGCTAGTAGGTGATGGTTTTTCTTATTTTGAAGACCCAAAATAGTTATAATTCTTGTATTTTATTTTTTTCTTATTCGTCTGTATTGATTTGGGATAGTTAGAGACATGTCCCAGCTACCTATAGACAGTATAGTAGAGGATTCATAGATGGTCAGTCAGAGTAATTATTTGTAATTTAAGTTCCCCTCTCTCTCTTTCTCTTAGATTATAGTATTGTAAATATTAATTAGTTAAGTACTAAAACAATTTATCTTATGTTGATTATTTTTCCACTTAGTTATTTAGATTTTATATATACATGTATATATATATTAAATTAATTTTTAAAGTATCATGCCAGTTCGTGGGTTAGCTTGGGATCACTTATGGTTCTAAGCACCGTGTCCCGACTAAGGGTAGTCTTAGGTCGTGAAAAACTTGGTATTATAGCACAACGTTTAAGTTTTCTAGGGTTTCTATGAAATCGTGTCTAGTGGAGTCTTGGAAAATAGTACAACAACGTTTATACTTTTTCTTCAAGAGGATACTGGGCATTTAAGAAATATTTCCCTTCTTTTATATCTCAGATCGTACAGTAGAGATGTTGCCTAAGAAATTTATATAGATGCTTTCATTTCTCTATTCATGCCCACTATACCTTATTTTGAAGAAAATAGAAATAGTCAAGCTTAAATTCCTACAGATAGATTTTTCTTAGACAGTACCTATAGACAGTTATGAGATTGCACGTAGGCTCAAAATAATCCCATCAGTTCCTTTATATTCCAAAGTTTAAAAGGTTTTATTTATGTTCATGAAAATCATGCACTAAGCCATAGTCAGATGTGCCCTCAAATCCCTTCTTAAAATCCTATGACAGAATATGACTTAGAGTTAGAAGCATGCACCCAAAGGTTTAGCAGCAGTAAAGTGGGGATAGTGTTTATTTAAATTTAGTAGATTATGTATCTATAGGGCCAGAAAGGTGTTGTGTAGTTTGTTTAACAGCAGTTTGAGAGAGATTTCTCAGTTAAGGAAGACTTAGAGTATGTTGATGCTTTAGTCGGGATAAAGATTAGGCAGTGACCACAATAATAGGAGAGCTTGATAAGGTTGAGTATGTTCATAATATTTTGTGTGGATTAGTGTTTCATGATTCCTATCCAGTAGTACTAAGTTAGTATAGTTCATTAAAATTTTGGGATATCAATGTTAAGTGTTAGAATCTAAGTATTAATTACGGATGATTAAGCTAATAGAAATAAGAGTTTGAAATTGTAGATAGTGTGAACTCAGGGTATGGTGATACTCTTGAAGATTCTAAGATAGTAAGTTTTTAAGTTATTATATTATGACTATTGGGGCTATAGCAAGTTAAGAGTTCTATCTCGAAAAGAAGTACTAGTAACGGGTTTTACACTTTATGATATAGTCTTTTAGGGTGATTTTGTTATTTATGGGTATTGTTATATCTTGAACACTAGAGTAGAGTGGTTGTAGTTCAGTTTAGATTTTATTAAAGGGGTTTACAGACTTTGAACGATGGCTTAATCTAAGGGGGATATGATAGAACAAGGAAACAAGTCAGGTTTTTAGATTCTAGTAGTGATGCTAGTGAGTTCTAAAACAACAATAGGGGAGGAAGGTATCTGACTCATTTCTATCTTGGTACAATTTCTTTTGTACTTCATTCATTACGACATCTACTCATGCCTTACAAGTTAACTCCATGATCATAGCTCATATTCATGCACTTTATATAGAATCGTGTTCACTTCCAGTTCCTCGTTTAAGGGAATCATGTTCACTCAGAAGTAGAAATCATATTCCATGAATTTATGAATCGCAAAACTTAAGTCATGCAACTCATGATTCATGTACTCATGTTTTACAGTATGCTCAATTCCCATAACTCATGGTACACCCTTAATGACTAGTGAAATTCAAATTATGATATGTATGTCCTCAGTTTTGATCTCTTTAATGAATTCATGCCATTGATACTCTATTCCCAGGACTTAGTTAAGTGTCAAAGTTACGCTTAGTGTTATTTCATGCTTCGGGTCCTCATGTTCTAACTTTTCAGTGACCTCTCCTTATTTAAAGATAGTGGTGATAGAAATTTATGAACAATGGTTTACATGTGAGAGCGTAAATGTTCTTTACTGGGGAAGGATTATTGTATTCTTGTTTTATCTAAGGCTAGAAATGTGAAGGAAGATTGAGGTAAATCTTTCGGTAGATGTCATAGTTAGTTGAAAATTCTATGTGTGTCTTCTTGTGGATAGTGCATGAAAGTTATTATTGATAAAGGTATTAGAGAATATGGAAAAATTCCTAGGTGGGTTGGTTGTCTAGAAGTTCATAGATGGTTATAATAATAGGCTTGAATGTCATGTTGGTATATAAGTGGATGAATTCATTATACGTTAGTGAATTCCTAGTACAAGGTTGAAGTTAGTTGTTGAAGTGGTAAGAAGTATTATTCATGAGATGAGAGCTTTAAAAACATATAGGATATTGAATCCGTGGTTTAGACTAGTATTATGGTGTTGTGTCGAGTACCTTGTGACTTTGAGTAGGCTTTAACACTGTGAGAGAATTTAGTTCAACTTAGACTTTAGTAGATGGAGTTATCAATACCCATATGAAGATCATCAGTGGTATTAAATGAAGGGTAGTATTTAAGAGGAAAAACATAGTTGAGGTAGTGTTTGAGAAGTGGGGCTAAGCTTGAAAGTTAGTAGTTCCATTGCCTAAGGCATAGTAATTCTATCCTAGCTTATGTTTCATAGGCCTATAGTCCATATTATAGAGTTGTAGCCATATTAAACTTCCTTATTCAAATCATGCCCAAAATTCTTTACTCCCTAATATTATTAGAGCTTCTTACAAAGAGTGTTGAAGAAATACTCCAATTAATTATAAATTTATGTATGAGTTAGCCTGTTTAGCCAGCAATTCAGTTTAGTAATCAAACAGATAAGCTCCCATAGTTTTCCATCTTTCCATCTAGTCTTATTATACAAAGTTTCATAAATATGGCTATTCCATGAGGTAATTTATTCACATCCATGCAAATTACAAATTCAGTTCGATCCATGTGTCATGTTTTCGATTCAAATATTTAGCCATGATTCAGTTTATAAGTGTTAAGTGCATGATCTTAGTTTTCCTAGTATTTTAGCTCAGATATTATAATACCATGCAAGTTCCTAGATAATTTTACAACCATTCATCCTATGTTTAAAGGCCCCAAAGTGATTATGTCAAACTATATATAAGTTTCATGACCATTCACTATGACACCCTCAAAATTTCAAGCATTTTATTTTTGGCCTTCCCATATTCAAAACATTGATTTTTGACTTAAAATGAGTTTAGGTATGTTAATAGGGTGTTTTGGAAGCATTTTAGAATTTTGGGATGAGGTTCCGAGCTAATTTTGAACTTCAGGGCAGTAAGCCTCCATAATATCGCCGTGTCACAGTGGCTATTCTCTATGATAAGGGGCGCGGCACGAAGCTTAGTCTCCGCAATAAGCAGCGTTCCATGCTAGTGTTTGAATTTCATCTAGTTTTTAATGTTCTCACATGGGGTGAGGTTCTTTGGGTCTTTTACCCCTTGTACAACCTTAGTCTCGTTATCCCTTGATTCGTGCTTACATAATATGCTAGGTGATGCCATAAAGCCCTTTTCTTTTGATTCCTATACATGCTTTGTTGAGAGAGAGTTCCTAATGTTAAGTTACATACTTTATTCCATACTTTTAAAGATTCAATATATTTCTACCCATCATTCGAGGACGAATGATTCCAAGGGGGAGATAATGTAACACCCAACATTTTCCAGCTAGAATTTAAACCATTGTTCGTACGTGTATAAACGTTAATCCAATGATTTGTATATGAATATATGTTTCATGATAATTTACCTAGTGTGTAAAGTGCTTCTGAGGTGAAGAATGTCCATAGTAAACGCTTAGAGTGAAATAGAGTTAAGAACTTTTGATTCGATCAAATTTTGGTATTCGATCCTACAAGGGTAAAGCTTGAACGTGTATAATTTTTAGAATATAATGAATTTTGTTGATTAAAACCCATCAAATTATATATAATTGATTCCTCTTTCCAACGCATCCAATTCTACCTTAATTTGATACCTAAATAAAAGGTTATGCGCATTTTCATAAGGAACCAGTGAGGATCTACGATTTCAGCGTGTCATGAACCTTATGCTCTGAAATAATCACCGTGGCATGAACCTTTTCTAGAAATGCTAAAATCTGTTTTTCTCTTCATTTTTTAAGGTTAAGCTGGTCATTTACGTCCTAAACTATCCTATAACTAATAGTAACGTGAATTGATCTTCCCATAACTCCAAAACACATCAATTACACAATCCCTCTTCTCTCAAATCTTCAAGAACACCAAATAAGGTTCTTCATCAAGAATTCAAGTTCCAAGGATCCAAATTCTTGCTTTCTTTCAAGAAGTCTAGAAATTTAGGTATGTCGGTATTCAATGAGGATCTCCTTTCATCGAATGCCCAAAATTATGATTTTTATTCATGAATTTATGAATTCCATAAACTAAGGTTTTATCCAATTATTAACCAAGCATGTTTTACATGATATTAGTAAAAATTTCAAGCATATTATCAAGTTTTATGAGCTTTCCCAAAGTTTCTCCAAATTCTCAAGTTTAATTCTATTTGGATTAAGGGTTCCATGAAAAGCATAAATTCCATGATTTCTCCATGTAATTCTTGAATTCTACCATGAAATAGTGTTTCCTCATAAATCAAGCATTCCTCTTTACTATAATCAATATTATTCTTTACATTGATGAAATTGTTAGATTCTTCTATTTAAGTCATGAAATTTCATATTATGTTATTATTTGGAAATTATCATATTTCATTGTATTTTTCCATGATGGTGGGTTGTGAACACCCGATACCTAGATAATCATGCATACTATAGTTTTAAAGATTTTCAAGTTATTCACACCATGTTTGTACCATGAAATTTATAACCTTTTCTGCTACGACCCAAGGATACCCTCTAGTTACGACAATGGTGCTTACAATTACAAGTGACCACAAGCTAACCCATGAGCTGGTACCTGCTATGAGCACTGAGTAAAATAATAAAAAAACATATGTGGAGGATAACCTGATGAGTTACTATAAATCAGAATATGGAAATACGCAATAATAACATATCTGAGAAAATATGGGAAAATAAGCTACCGGGCTTGCATCAATACCACCGTCCTTCTTCCACTGCTTAAACTAGTTGTGAGCTACATCCTGCAACTGATATGCATCCAACTCTACACACACTCACTTGAGGTGACAGCCATGATATCAGTCACCTTCTATACCATATCAGAACACTTCTGTGGATCCTTCTCAGTCTTGGATCCAGAAAACAAAGGGGGATTCATCTAGGTGAAATCACGAATCCTAGCTACAATTGTATTTTACACTATATTGGCTTGGGAAACCATTTTTTTGTTGTTCTAAGTATCTACTGAATGGGATAAGGTCGTGAAAGTGTCCTTAAATTCTGCGTGAGAAACATGGTCATTCTGGAGATCTTCCTGAACAGTAGGTGGTGCAGGCTGATCTCCATTCCTTCTTCTGCAGTTTCTTCTGGGAGGCATTATCTTTAAATGAAATGAAAGATGAGGTAGAAAAGGGTATTAGATGGAGCTCACGCTCCTTCACACAACATGTACACTGAAAGAAAGTAAACTTTCCTATAATATACATCTCGTAGCCTCTTGTCCATAAGTGTGGTGCACTTCACACCCATACACAAAACTCTAATCAACACAACTTTCATACTCCCTAGGACACTTTAAAACCTTAGGCTCTAATACCTAAGTTTTGTCACGACCCGATGCTACCCCCTAGTTGTGACAATGGTGCTTACGATCACAGGTGACCACAAGCTAACCCATAAGCTGGTACCTGCTGTGAGCACTAAGAAAAATTATAACAAAACACATTTATGGAAGGTAACTTGATGAATTACTATAAATCAAAATACTGAAATATGAAATAAGAATATGTTTGGAATATCTGATAATATACTAAAAATCAAACTATCTTTCTGAGAAACTGATAATACTGAAAGAACTGACTGTTTAACTGATTGTCTCATTGTCTGAAATCCTCTAAACTGTCTAGAAGTTGATGGAAGAAACCCCCCACTAACTCCGACTGACTGAACATACAGGAAATACTAAAATAACTGGGAAAATATATCATGTCTTAGATGAATGAGGACTCACCACTACTGTTGCTGAGTAACATTGAGCTATCTAAGAGTGGTCAGAAAATTGAGCGTCTAAACCTATGTTATAAGACACATAGTGCAAAGAAAAGTATGGGGTCAGTACTTTTAATGTACTAGTATATAAGATGAGGACTGGCTGAAATGCTTGGGTAACTGAGCATTAATGTATGAACATATAATATCTAAGAATCCAAGACCAAGTATAAATATGCTTCTGAAATAGTCTATAAATTGAAAGACTGAAATATGTATAATTGAATAATCTGATAAAACTGACTAAATAAATACTGAAATCTGATTACTTGGTCAATCAATACCTGAACTAAGATAAACTGAATATTGACTAAAACTGTGGGAGTTATCATGTTACCGACATAAACCAAGTGAGCTATCATGGAGTCCAATATCTGACCCACGTTGAGGAGAGTTGTTCTATCCTTTCCATCAAAATAGAACCAGAACTAGAGTGGTCACTAAAATGACCCCATCTAGGGCAAGGGGAAACACTCTTTGGCGAGGCCCCTAAACCTACGGTGATATGTAGTTTTTGGGGAATCAGGATGCGCTGAACTACACTTCTCACTTGGTGTTAAGTCCTACTCCCAATTGAAAGACACTAAAATACTAACTTTCACATGAACTGATAACTGATAAATGATAAGCTCATGTCATGGAATTCTAATAATAACCGTGCATACGGATTCTGAGGTAAATATAAACATATAAACTAATAATGCTGAACATGATCATGGTGTTCTGAATATGATATTTTAAACCACGGTCTGGCTGACTTTTTGCTTGAAAGATGGAAATCATATAAAACACATAGTTATCGGGTTTTTATAACCCACCAACACTGATTGATTATAAAGAAAATATGATATTAAATTTTAAACACCATGGTATATAATTATGGTTCAAAGATCCCAAAACATGGACATTTCATCAAATATGTGAGAATCATGAACTTGACTATGGGAATATCTTAAGCGTGAGGAAACAACATTATTACATGGATAAACTCATAATTTGGGAATTTATCCTGAGATCAATTGAATATGACTGGGAATTTCAACACTCAAAACATAATATGACTCATTCCACTTAAATACACATATAACCATAAATTGTAATTGAATTAACAAGAGATTCACGGATTTATTTCCTATTAAACATGTAAAAACTCACAAATTAAACCAAAAAATGATTTTTAGGCTCCATGGGTGAAAGGTATCCACGGATGAACATCCCACATACCTTCTGCATGAATATATACTTTAAACTTTTATGTTCAGTGAACACATCAACATGAACCCCATAAAGATAGTGCTTCCAAATTATCAAGGCAAAAACAACTGCTGCCAACTCAAGATCATGGGTAGGATAATTATTTTTATGAGGTTTAAGCTGTCTAGAGGTGTAGGCTATGACCTTTCCTTTTTGCATAAAAACATAACCAAGATCAACTCTATAAGCATCACAGTAAACTAGAAACTCATCTGAACCATCCCCCAAAGTGAAGACTGAAGCGAAAGTGCGTTGAGTCTTCAACTCCTCAAAACTCTTCTTGTAAGAATAAGACCACTAAAATTTGACTTTCTTATGAGTCAGTTGAGACATGGGGGTTGCAATAGAAGAAAATTTTTCAACAAAAAATTTGTAGTAGCCAACCAAACAAAAAAAATCCTAATGTTTGATAGAAAGATGGGTCTAAGCCAATTTCTCACTACTTTGGTCTTTTAAGGGTCAAATCAGATGCCATCACCAAAAATAATATGGCCAAGGAAAGCTACTTATACTAGCCAAAATTCGCACTTACTAAATTTAGCAAATAACTGATAATCTCTAAGGGTCTGTATGATCATTCTCACTACGGGAATAGACAAGGATATCATCAATAAAGACTATGACAAACATGTCCAATTACTGTTTGAACACCCTGTTCATCAAGTTTATGGAAGCTGCAGGGGCATGCGTTAGTCCAAAAGACATAACTATAAATTCAAAGTGACCATACCAACTTTTGAAGGTCGTCTTCGAAATGTCATATTCTCTGACTCTAAGCTGATGATAGCCAAATCTGAGGTTTATCTTAGAGAAATAACTGGAACCCTAAAGTTGGTAGAACAAGTAATCAATTTTGGGGTGTGATGTTTATTCTTTATGGTGACTTTATTTAACCGACAGTAATTGATGCATATTCTGAGAGAACTATCTTTACACCCCAAAGAGAAACACTAGGCCTGATTAAACCGTTATCTAATAGATCCTTTAACTATTATTTCAACTCTTTAGAATCAACTAGAGCCATTCTATAAAGTGGAATAGAGATAGGATGGGTATTTGGAAGAATATCATTTTAAAGTCAACTTCCCTTTCAGGAGGAACTCCAAGAAGATCTTCAGGGAATACATCTGGAAATTCCCTTACTACTAATATGGAATACAGAACGGGGTCTCAGAATTTGACTCTTTTACTCGAACAAGATAGTAAATACACCCCATGGATATCATCTTTCTTTCTCTAAGATATGAAACAAACTGACATTTAGGTACTGAAGTACTACTCCTCCATTCGATGAGTGGTTCATTAGGAAATTAAAAATGAACGACTTTCCTTCTACAATCAACTGAGGTATAGCACGAGTGGAGCCAATCCATATAGAGAATAACATCAAAATTAGTCATCTTTAGCTCCACAAGATCAACTTAGGTAATTTTCTAAGATACTATGACCAGGCAATTTTTGTATACCCATCTGGATATAATAGATTTACCCACTGAGGTAGATACTGAGAAAGACTCTGCTAATATTTTGGGACTGATACTAAAATTCATAGCTATATAAGGAGTCATAAAGAAAAGTGAAGCTTTGATATCTAACAACACATAAACGTGAAGATAAAAGACCTATAACGTACTTGTAACCACAATAGAAGAACTTTCCTGATTATACCGAGTCTAGAGAGAATATAACCTGTTCTAGTGCTACCCACTGATGGCATTGGAAGTGGCACCCTGCTAAGTCGGGTGACCTACCAGGGCTGAAGAACAATTGGACTAACCCTGCTAACTAGCCCTCGGCCAATCTTTAACCCTGTGGCCTGGCTTAACACATCAAAGAAACCCATCAGTACCAACTTTACACTCACCCTAGTGATGCCTACCATACTTATTGTAGGTGGATTAGTACGACCACTGTTACACTACTGAAACACCCCAAGTCTTGGACCCTTGCAAAATTTCCAAAGTTTTGGACTCACTAGGCTTGGTACGACTCAAGGATACAACTCGTACCCTTTGGATACAAGTTAGAGAATTTCTTGAGTGTTCAACCATACCTTAGGTAGTGTGTTTATCTTATCTACTACCCAAGATATGACTCCTCTTGGTACGAACCATATAAAGGGATACAAGGGGTGTAAGGCCTAGTCATATATTGCCTAAGGTGTTGTCTTGTATAGTCTACCCTAGATACGGTTGGTAGGTATGATTGAGATGTCACTCATACCCTTAAGGTATGAGTAGGGAGGTGTGAGTCATATAAAAACTAGTAGGTAGAGTGTTGGTTATGAGTTTGGGTACCACTTGTACCATAGTATATGAATGGTAAGGAGAAGTCGTACCCCTGGACATGACTTGTTTTAAATTTTAAGTCAAGGTTAGTTTGGACATTTACGACTCCTAAATCCCTTATCCAATCACGATATATAGCCTTTGGTATCCTTTCATAACACTTGTTAAAGGTATAAAACACCTCAAATACTCTCTCAAACACTCTCTTGAATATTAGAGGCTAGGGTTTGTTCATGTATTCCTTAAAGGGCTCAGAGGTCAAGATTTTTTCTGTGAATTTTCATGTATAAGGAAGGTACTCCTTCCCTCATTATTATTTCCAACTAAGGGCATGTGTATTGTGTTTTAAACATTGATTTATGATCATGAAAAGTGGTTTTTAGAATATAGGTTGGGGGTCTTGATGCATATGGTTAGGTATTGGTTTAAAACTATGTTTTTACATATCTTAGGTAATGGTTTGCATATGTGGTTATTGGTTTGTTATGTCTTAAAAAATGGGTTTTGAGTAACCCTAATTGTGGTGGTTTATGCATTGTTTTAGGTATTGGTAAAGGTATGCCCTCAACATGTTTGATAAAATGTCTTAAAGAATATTTTTACTCTATTGTTGAACTTTCATTGGGTCTCTTGCATGGTTTGGTTTGGTAATGGAACTCTAAATAGTTTTGGATATTTTTTCATGGTTTAAATAGTTTAAATGATATAAATGCTTTAAATGCTTGGCATGGTCTAAAATAATTTGGAATGGTTTAAAAGGTAAAGGCTTTGGAGGTTTTGGTTGGTCTATTTTGAAAACCTTGCGAGATACATGGAAATCTCTTAAGTAAATGCATTAATGGAATTGGCTTAAATGGTTTGAAAAGGTAAAAGGCTAAGTGTTTTTGCTACTGGGGAATATGGAAGTCCCCCAAGTGGTTTAATATGATAAATGGAAGGGAACTTGAAAGTCCCCTTAAACCTATATATGGTTGGCTATGGAGAATACTTAAAAGTAAGGATTTGTATGATAATACCAATAATAATGACCTTCGTAAATAAATGATTAATGGAATTGGTTATTTATATGGAACTGGTTTTAATTGGGAAATAATGGTGAAAAATGTAGCTAAGCCATGGAAGGTGGAGGTCCCAAGGGGACCAAAACTAGAAACTCATATTTGCCAATATGAGGTTTGGTCTTGGTGACCATGTGCATAATCTCATACTTTATATTGGGGGATGTACTAGTCATCCCAAGTTTTGTCTTCCCTAGTCGTGCACCTAAACGCACTAGGTCCCTTTCAAGAGGGGGAGCTGAACCCATATAGCTCATGGAGGGTTTAGTACGGAAAAGCTACACAACCTAGGTAAAGGTTTTTAAGGCATTCTAAACCTGGTTTCCTTTCCCGGCATGGTTATATATATATATATATGTATGTATGGTTGTATACATTATGGATTGTTGTAGCTGGTTTTAAAAATGGATTATGTTATCTTTATCCTGAGTGCATGCTAGTTGTCACCCACTAACCCATCTTCGGGTGGCTGTATTCCCATGCTATGTAGGAACTAACCATTCTACTTCTCCTTCTTAGTGATCTAATTTGGGTACAATCGATGTTGGATTAAAGTGGTGAGCTTCCATATTTTGGAAGGCATCTATTTTATGTCATAATTAACTTTACATATCTCTGGTATTTCATAGGCTTTGGTTTTTGGCTATGGTCGGGGGCATATCCCAACTAAGTACTCTTTGGTTGTTCTAGAGACATTTTATGGACAACTATGGACTTGGGTATAGTATGGATGGGTTTTTTTATATATATATTCATATATTGGCTGATGGTTTCTACATTAGTTTGGGTTGGATTATGGTGGGTGGACTTGATTGGGTTGGTCTCGGATATAGACTTATCCCAGATTTACCACCTTGGTGAATATGCTATCATATTATATGTTTGGATATCAGCCAACTCAAGGTATGCATTTGGTGGTCGGGTTAGGTAACGGGGGCACTTCTCGATCCTAGTTCGGCTTAGGATTTCCTGTTATAACAAGGCCATGGTTCGGGTAATGTCAACTGACCTAGGACATAGAGCCTGTCACCCTATCCCGACTGTCTTGCCTGAACTTAGGAACTGGTGTACTAGCTGAAGACGAAGCTGGGGATGAAAATTTTTTATAAAACTGAGAATGGTTACAACCTTCTGACCTTGGCTGAAAAAAGTTTAAGCTACTTGTCCTAGCCCTCTTGTTTCCTCTCTCCCTCTCGTTATGCTTCTCCTCCTCAATCTACTAAGCATGAACCATAAGTCTAGATAAGTCTATCTCCTTAATCAACATGGCAGTCCTACACTCCTTAACTACACTATTAGCTGCACCAAATACAAACTTACTCATTCTAGACCTATTGTCTGCCACCATGGTAGGAGCATACTTCGCCAACTAAGTGAACTTAAGTATGTACTCCTTCACACTCATACTACCTTGCTTCAAATTAATGAACTCCTACACCTTAGCCTCTCTCAACTCTAAGGGAAAGAACTTATTTAAGAAAGTTGTGGCAAACTCCTCCCACTCTAACGGCCAGACATTAACATCACGGTCCTCTTTCCACTGCTTAAACTAGGTATGAGCCATATCCTGCAACTAATATGCAGCCAACTCTATGCACTCTCCCTCAAGGTGACACCCATGATATCAGTCACCTTTTGTACCATATCCTGTAACTAATATACAGCCAAATCTATGCACTCTCCCTCAAGGTGATGCCCATGATATCAGTCACCTTCTGTACCATATCCAAAACTTTTGTGGATCCACCTCAGACTTGGATCCCGAAAACAAAGAGGGATTCATCCGGGTGAAATTCCTAATCCTAGAGATTGGCTGGGAAAACCACTTTCTGGTTGTTATGAGCATCTACTGAATGGGATAGGGTCGTGAAAGCAGCCCTGAATTCGACGTAAGAAATATGGTCATTCAGGGGATCTTCCTAAACAGGAGGTGGTGCGGGGTGATCCCCATTCCTTCTTCCATAGTTTCTTCTGGGAGGCATTATCTGTAAATGGAGTAAAGGATGAGTTAGAAAAATAGATTAAAGGGAGCTCATGCTCCTTCGAATGACATGAACATTAAAAGAAGGGAAACTTTCCTATAAAAATATCTCATAGCCTCCTATCCAAAAGTGTGGCGAACTTCACACCCATGAATAAGACTCTACTCAATGCATCTTTAAGACTCCATAGGACACTTTATAACCTTAGGCTCTGATACCAAGTTTTGTCATGACCCAAGGCTACCCCCTAGTTGCAACAAACGGTACCTACAGTCACAAGTGACCACAAGCTAACCCATGAGTTGGTACCCACTGTGATTACTAAATAAAATCATAACAAAACACATATGCAGAAGATAACCTATTGATTTACTATAAATCAGAACACTAAAATACTCAATAAGAACATGTCTAAAATATCTAATAAAATACTAAAAATCAAACATCTGTCTGAGCAACCGATAATACTGAAAGAACTTACCGTCTAACTAATTGTCTGAAAGCCTCTAAACTGCCTGAGAAGTTGACGGGAAAAACCCCCAACTAACTCTGACTGACTAAACATAAAGAAAATACTGAAATAACTAGGAAAATATATCACATCCTTGATTGATGAGAATTCACCACTACTGCTGCTGAGTAACACTGAGTTGTCTAAGAGCGGTTGGGAAACTGAGCATCCAATCATATGTTATAAGACAACACAGGAAAAATATACTAGTATATGAGATGAGGACTGGATGAAATGCATGTGTAACTGAGTATGAATGCATGAACATGTAATATCTGAGAATGCAAAGCCAAGTATAAACATGCTCCTGAAATAGTATGTAAACTGAAAGACTAAAATTTGTATAACTGAATAATCTAATAAAACCGACTAAATAATTACTTAAATCTGATTACTTGGTCATGCAATACCTGAACTAAGATAAACTGAATATTGACTGAAATTGTGGGAGCTATCATGTAACCGACACAAACCATATAAGCTATCATGGAGTCCAACGTCTGACCCATCTTGAGGAGAGTTGTTCTATCCTTCCAATCTGAATAAAATCTGAACTGAAGTGATCACTAAACTATGCCCATCTTGGGAAAGGGGAAACACTCTCTAGCGAGGCCACTAAACCTACGGTGGCACGTTGTTTTTGGGAAGTTGGATGCGCTGAACCCACACTTCCCACTCAATGCTAAATCCTACTCACAACTAAAAGACACTAAAAAACTAACTGGCATATGCACTGATAACTGATAAGCTCAAGTCATGATTGTCTGAGAATAACCGTTCAAATGAATTCGGTGGTACATATAAACATATAAATTGATAATGCTCAACATGATCCTGGGGTTCTGAAATGATAATTAAAACCATGGTTTGACTGAGTTGTTACTTGAAAGATGGAAATCGTATAAAATACATAGGTATCGGGTGTTCATGACCCGCCAACACTGATTGATTATAAAGAAAATATGATATCTTACTTGAAAAATTGTGGTATGTAATCATGGTTCAAATATCCCAAAACATGGACATTTCATCAAATATGTGAGAATCATGAACTAGACCATGGGAACGCCTTAAGCACGAGAAAACAACATGATTACATGGCTAAATTCATAATTTGGGGATTTATCCAGAGATCAATTGAACATGACATGGGAATGTCAACACTCAAAATATGATGTGACTCATTCCATTTAAAGACACATGTAACCATAACATGTAATTGAATTAACAAGAGATTCATAGATTTATTTCCTCTTGAACATGTAAAAACTCACAAATTAAACCAAAAGACAGTTTTTTGGCTCTATGGGTGAAAGGGACCCATGGATGAAGATCCCACAATCTCAACAACTGAATTCTTGAAGATTTCTTGGATTGGAAGCTTGAACTCTTGATTTCTTAAGGAAAGAGCTTGAATTTGTTATTGGGAATGGAGGAGGGTTTTCTTGGAAGCAATTTTAGTGAAAGAGGCAAATAATGCCCTTTTGGGAGCCCCAATTAGTGTTAAGGAAGGGTTGGGATTAAGGGAAATAACCCAAATTCCCCTTGGGAGTTTAAGTAAAAAAGCTGAATATACATACACCGGGTGACAAGCTCTGTCCCGATGGAATGGACCAGGCGACGTGAGCCTATCTCGGCGAACTAGACGAGGTGATGCAGGCCTTATCCTTCCTGACTAGCCCCCATGGCACGATCCTATCCCAGTGGCCTCACTAGTTTCATTTTCCAAACACGCTCTTACGCTCATCCGAAAATCCCAAAACTTCCCTGTTAACAACTCCAAATATGTTTCAACTCAAAAATCAACATCTCGAGATCGGGAAGACAAATAAAAATCATCAAAGATTAGGGGTCTTAAAAATGACTAATACCTTAACACTTGGTGAAATTTTCAATCCTTGGACCTCTTAAGCATGCAACTAAGAGCTGAATCGAGCTTAGAATATTACAGGGTATTACATTTTTATAATGATAACTCACCAGTATTTTATCATGCTAAATACAACAGTTATAATGTTCATGATTATTTTAGATTATGCATGCACTGTTATTTTCAGAACACCATATTTGAGAAAAATATTTATCAGTGTATGTACTAGTTTATGCTTTCGTATTAGTTTAGTTGGGAGTAGAACTTAGCACCTTGTGAACCTACGGATGAAGACTTACCTGCCACTCTAGGGTGAGACCTTTAGTAGTAGTCCCTGAGTTCCAAAACTACGTAACCATTTTAGGTACCAAAGGTTTTTCTACCAATAGAGGGTTGATACTCTTTTAGGGGCACCTACCAGTCGATAGTGACACCCTAGTCCTTTGGGATACTAGTTTAGTGGAACCACACAGCCAGTATTAGAACCCGTGGAAAGGTATTGACACCCTTTCAACTAGGGTTATAGGTTGGACTACAATTAGCTCATACTAGGGCATGTCGGTTAAATATTAGCTCCCACAGTCTCAGTTTAATATTCAGACCATATCAGCTCAGGTTTGCATTACCAAGGGTTCAGTTTATTAGTTATTCAGTTTTACAAATTATTTTAGTACATGCTTTACTTGGTCTTGAATTAGTTTAATATATTCATACATCCATGCTCAGTATTCATACATGATCCTCAGTACGGTTTTACAGCCTATTTGACTTTAACTTGAGAATTACATATAGTACTCATGTCTCTACCGCTTCCCAGTTTACAAAAACATTTTCACTTCATGCTTTAGAAATTTCACTAAGTCTTACAGATTTTACATACAACCATAATTTAAACGTATATTTCAACAAATTGCCCCCAGTTTTAAAGCATACATTAAGTATTTTCCATGATTTAGTGCATGTATTACATACTCAGTACATTCCAAAGTAGTGACCATATATATGCATTTGTACTACACTCATTCATGATATAGGTACCAGAGGTAGCCGACACATCAAGGTCAGACAGTTAGTAGTATTTAGCCAGCAGGTGATGAGTTCTCTTATTTCAAGGACTCAAGTCTGTTGCAGTTCTTGTATTGTATATTTTTCTTATTTGTATGTATAGATTTAGGATAGTTAGAGGCATGTCCTATCTACCTATAGTCAGTGTAGTAGAGGCTTCATAGATGGTCAGTCAGAGTCAGTGTTTGTAATTTAAGTTCCTCTCTCTCATATTGTAGTGTTGTAAACTTTGATCAGTTATTTGTCGAAACAACTTATCTATCACGACTTGAACTAGGGCCTGAATGTGATGGGCATCTCAAAACTACCAAGGACCAGAGACCACCTCCTTGTCCTAGTCAACTGATTTACAGTGCTATATAACAACAGAAATCAAAACATAAAATGAGATTGATGAATATGATTCATACTCAAAGAAGTCTATTAGTTCGACAACCAATCCCATGTCCACAGTACTGTCCAACAAACACTCTAACAAACCAAAATATAGATTGGTCGGTCCATTCCCCCGACCATGGCTAAAAACTAGTCCAAAAGAAAGAAACAAAACAAAAGGAAATCCGTAGCATGAAATGGGCCTTCCGTAGTAGGGAAGCTCACCATAACAGTCTAACTTATGAGCTGTCCCACGATAACCTAGTCACTATGCCATATGAGTAGAAGTATGGCTAGTTCCTGCATTGCCTGGGGATACAACATCTGAAGATGATTAGCAATTAGAGCGCTAGCATGTAACTCAGGGATAAGGGAACAAATAATGCCTTGCATAGTGATTCAAAACAAGTCGAAACTCATGCACACCATCAAATGAAAATACATACATACACACACACATATATATATACATATATATGTATATATATATACACATGCACACATATAACACATGTCAGGGTAGGGAACAAGGGTTAACAACGATGTTAAAATATTAACCTGGATTGTGTAGCTTAACCATCATATAATAGTACCCACGAGATATGTGGGCCTTAGATCTCACGCCCTGGTCGGGCCCTAGTGCATGCAGACGTATGAACTGAAGAATAATCTTATAGATATGCATAGGGGACTTGAACCTCACAATCATATAATAAGGTCACTTAAGCACCTGATCATGTAATGTAATATGGGAGACTTGAACCTCCCAATTATGTAATAAGGTGGACTCAAACCACTTGGTCATAAGCATAAAAAGGGACTCTAAACCCAAGCCATATAGACCCCCACACTGGCTAGTGCTATTTCCAGTATTGCCCCTCCCCGGTACCTCCACCTTCTACGGTTAGCTATACAACCCTCTTTTAAGCCCAATTAAATATAAACATACATTCCCATTTTATTAAACCTGTTATATATCATGGAAACCCATTGGTATCATTATACGTACTTCACTTGCAAGTTAATATCACCATGTCATAGAAATTATTTAGTCAACTTGGTTTCTAACCCATCGGCTCAAATGACCTCCAAGAAATCTACCATTTGGGACTCAAACCCATTTAACCAACCAAACCCTAAGGTTTTAATTCAAAATCAATCCATGGACACCAAGGCCTTTAAAAGAAAGCATTTATACTCCATTAATATTTTTATGCCAATGCATTAGTACAAGTGAGCAGTTCGAACTATTTGATAAAATCATATTCATTGTCAATTTCACAAACAGGTGACGGCACATTATTTTCAAATGATTTATCAAGGAAACATTATCAAATTGAGGCTTACACATGACGTCTCAATTTATTCACCATTCCCATACACCCCACAATGTTCAAAATCAATAATAAGACATGAATATTACATAATAAACTAAGGAAAAATCAAATTAATGACCAATCATGTCAAAATCCCTCAACCACATCAAGACCCACATCAAAATCACGTATTTATAATCAATTCATGCCATTAGGAAAAGTATAAGTATAGGGAAAGAGATACATGCCTTAATTGGCACAAAATTTGAAGAAAACCACACCCTTAAGATCCTAGATAATCACCTCCTTGAACCCTAGTCTTGACTTGGAAAGGGGAATTTGAGAAAGGATGGTTTAGAGTAATGAGAATGACCTTCATATATTGAAAACTGATAAAAATAGGTCCCTATAGTGATTATAAATTATTTGTATGTGAAAGGACCTTACTACCCCTCATTCTTTTATTTTAAATAAAACAGACGCATAATAACATAGGTTTGTGGCATGGGCCTTATCGTAGAGGTCTAGACTCCGTGACACGGACCCTATCGTGGAGGCTAACCTCTATGACATGGACCATATCCCAAAGATTATCCTTCATGACAAAGTGATAATGCTCAAACTACACCTCTCAATGAGAATGTAAGCAATCGTTGTCAATATAAAATCCAACTAGGTTGGGGTTGAATCCCACAGGAAATATGGTGTAAGCGTAAGTCTTTTGCAAATTAATCAACTGATAGTTGAATGTTTCCAGAGATGGGGGGGTTTTAGTTTAACAAGTAATTTCAAGTTACTTTGATTAGTGTTTGTACTCACGAGTTTATAGAGAATCCAGAATTATGTTCACTAGGGCTTTTTGTACTTGATAGATGCTGAAAGTGGTTCAAGATTCTCACGGTAGGTAGGACAACAAGTTATCTTTATCGATATTATTCTTAAATATCTCTCGACCTACTTAAGCATTTAACTACCTAATCCTCTCAGACTTAGTGAATTTATATTCACTGCCCAGATTTTACCTCAGGTTAACCAACCTTGTTACAGCGCTAATTATTAAACGGATTATTTCCAAGTCCCTGTTGATAATTCACTTCCCACTAGATTTGATTTCTTTCTCAAGCAAACTAAAGTAGGTGTTATCTATTATTTTCAACTAACAGACTTTCATTAAAACCTCAGAATTATCAAGAAATCCTACCACCTTTTAAAGCTTGAACACTAGGCACGTTGTCAAGACTTAACCCTAGATCCCATAATTCAAGTTAATGGAATTTAGCCACTCATAATGCTAAAATTGAAACAACAAGTTGTATTCATGCTTTGAAAGTTAAACTTAGCACAAGAAGAATAATAACTACTGGATCGCATATTAGATCACAGAGGAAAATCCCAAAATAATGATAATAATCTTTCAAAGTATTTGTTTTTTCAATACAAAAGTAGAGAGAGAAATATCAAGTACTCTCAAAAACTCAATGTGTCAAACTCTATGTGTTGAATCTCTTTTGAAAAAACCTAAAATAAAGCTTTAAATAGATAACTCTAAATAAGGAAACAAATTAATAAAAATCAGAAATCCCTCGGATTAGGTGACGACATTTGTGAGAGCCTATCAGGAGACTGACGACTTATCATAAATGTCGTCAGCTCCTTCTTCAATTTTGGCTCTTCCTGCTTTAGGCTAACGATAAACTTGACAACTTATCAACTCTGTGATGGCTTATCATAAAATATCGTCAAGGCTTTGCTTCAATTTTCCTTGGCTGCCTTAGGCTGACGACATTCCTAACAGCTTATTAGAAGCTTGATGATGTATCAAAAAATGTCATCATAGCTTCCACTTTAGGCCAATTCTCTATCTACTACTGACGACCAACTTGATAGCTTATGAAAGGGCTGACGACTTATCACAAATGTCGTCAGCCACACTTGTCTTCAGATTTCTTCATAGTTCAACTTCTTTGCTTTCATTGTTGTTGGTTCTCTATCATATCAGCTTAAACTGCAAAATCAAACATAAAACAATTAAAAATGACAAAATTTCTTTAAGACTTCGCAATTATTTTTAGTTAAAAGCCTCAAATATGTTAGCATTAGCTCACACATCAACATCCTCAACTTAAAACACTTTTTTGTCCTCAAGAAACTCACACAACTAAGAAAATACAAAGTACACTTAATAGTCAATAATCTATATCATCTTAAAACACTTTTACCATCTACAAGGTCACTTAATTCAAGAATAATGAAGAACACCAATGCAACACACAGGAATCAAGATACGGCATCAACTCAGTTATAACAACCATACATAGACCATTATTACACTACCCAAACAAATTAGTAACTAGCAATGTAACCAGTATGCCCTCACAGCAAGGAAATCCCCCTACCTCATATTAGGAATTATATATGTAACCATGGGGATAATCAAAACACTCACTCTCAGAACAAAGTTCCAACTAGTGCATGTCAAGTACCATAGGCTTGCCCTTATTTTCCATTACCCAGATCTTCAGATAGGTCGGTTAGGATCACTATAGGACTTCTCTTAGGCTTATAATATAAGTTAGGGGCTGGTAAGATACTCGATGGTCTTTAAAGTGACTAAGCCTCCTTGACACTACACTTTCTTTTCGGGGTTTCACTCATTAGCCTTTTTCACTCTTCTCTTTTCTTGATCACACTGATTTAGGATGGGTGCGGTCTTTTTTCAATCACTTTTTTTTTATAATTTTTCTTTTTCTTTCTCTTTTTATTCCACACCTAGCTTTTTATTCTATCCTTTTATGCTACCGTTCTTCATACTCATTTTATATCATATACCTCTATAATAGTCACCCTCAACTTAGGCCGTTTTCCTAAGTTAAGGTGTACATTGTCCAAGGAGGACCAAGGCCAAAACAGGTTCATTGTGATCTAAATGGGAAGGTGACAGGTGTCATACAAAGAAACAAGCAAATTACGCACAAAGCAGGGATCAAGGGATACGATACACATAGGGAAGGTCATTTAGGATAAAGTGAGCTAATATCAAAATGGCTTATGATCCTTTCCTAACCCCTATCCTTCAACCTAGGTAAGACTAACTGAGCAAGTTTTGGCTTTAGTATACAAAGGGAACTAAGTAGTTGCTCACACACACATGGCACATAAGTATATCACAGGCTATGACTCATTTAGGTCATGCAATTATTTAGCAATGGTTACTATGTTACTAGAACTAATGCCATACAAATATGCATAGTGGTCAGACTTAAATGCAATTCACATAATTACAGAATTAGACCACTTGAAGAGGTGTACAAAAATCACAAAAACAATTAAACTGCCTCAAGTACAAGTACTTCTCCTAGCTGGCTACAAAATTTTTACAACAACAAATTTACTCTACACTCTCAACTTAAAATCAGAGAGAATCTAGACTTAGGGTAAAAGTATACATAAAATAGATCAATCCTGGGGGTCATGGGTTCCTGACCCTACTGCTGCATCTCCATCAGGAGCCTCGATCTACTCTAGTACAGCTGGTCTATCAGTCCCTGAAAGCTAACTAGTACAGGCACCCACGACTCTCGCTCGGATGGCTGCCTCCCACATCTCATTATCAACTAGGGATTCAATTCTTGCCTTCTTTAGTTCCTCATTTTCACTCTTCTTTCTTACCCTCTTCTTTTTTTTTCTCTCTTCATCACTATCGGGACTCTCATTTCCCCTTTTATTTCTTCTCACTTCTCTTGTTTTTTTCTTTACTGGTTCCTCGATTAGATCAAACAATGGGATTTCTCCCTCAGACTCTTCCACTTCCGGCTCTGATGACACCATAAATTAGTGTTACTATAACTTTCCATCCTCCATCTTCACCATGGCAAGTTCTGACCTAAGTAGTGCCATCTTTGGGCATGACCTTTCCTTCGACTGCCTATTGAAGTGGTTCTTCAATTCATTAATCCAGCCAGACAGGGTCTTGTAAGGCTCAAGTGCAACCTTAAATCTTTTGTCAACTACAACTGTGAATTGCTTGGCAAAGAGTTTAAGCTGAGCCTCGCACCACTTGGACTGCATTGCTACTTTCCTAAAATTTATCTGAGTGAAGGCAAATTCTGTTGTAGGCATAGCAGCGAGAGGATTTGTCTCGGTCCTGTGCACTGATGATTTTGTGATTGTTGCGGATGTTGGAGGTATAGCTTCAGATTCTAGCATCTCTGTATTAGGTACTAAACTAGTACCTATAACCGGTGGATCAGTGGGAATCTCTGCACCCCTGTCAAACATTAGCCCTTGCTAATTTTCTTCATTTTGGATCGAATTTTGGGTCTTCTTGGCAAGGATTTCTTCTTCTAACCCTACAATCTTCAGCACATCTGCTGCACTACATAACCCTGTAATTAAACAAGGGAAGAAATATATTATATCAGACCTCGAGACACGAATCTTTATCTCTTTGGTAATAATCTCTCTAAAATTCAATTTAAGGTTAGCCACAAGACTTACGACCAATATTGCTCTATTATCCCCGAGAATATTATCACCATCTGTGGGCATCAACCAAGTACGAACAATACCCCACCAAAATTTTGCCTCTGCAGTCAGTGAGGCTTTGAAGATTCTTTCACCTAGGTTGGTCAGCTATTCAAGCTCTCCATCTTTTATGAGTGTGGCTAACCAAGTTCACTGATTTTCTTGATACTTCAACTGGGCATAGAAAGTACGTGAGATAGCTTGAGGAGTGAAGTTCGGGCCGTGAAGGAACCTGTTAATTGTTGCTTCAAAAACATCCACCATTATACCCCGTACCAGAACTTTATCCAACAAAGGTTGGTCAGCTGATCTCTCTCCTTCTTTGCACCTGTTTTCTAAATGAGCTTGGTAGTTCGCATAGAATTCCCTAACTAGTTTAGGTTAGAATGTATTTCATTATAATATTTGTTTTTCAATGGAACTTATGCATGGTTTAAACTTGGTAATAGAACCATAGATGGTATGAATGGTTTAAATGATTATACATGGATTGGAAAGGCCTTGGTTGGCCATGGTTTTGGTTAACTGGAACTAATAAAGGGTACATGGAATCCCTTAAACCTATATATGGTGGGATATGGACAAAACTTGCAAGTATAGTTGGTATGACAATACCACTACTAATGGCCTTGGTTAATAAATGGTAAATAGATTGGTTTATTTCTTGGTAATGGTTTTAATTAAGCAATAATAGCAGGATATATAACAAAGTCGTGGAAGGTGGAGGTCCCAGGGGGACAAAAATTGAAAGCTCATATTTTCCAATATGAGGTTTGGTCTTGGTGACCGTATACATGATGTCACACTTTATATTTAGGATATGTACTAGTCATCCCAAATTTTCTTCCCTGATCGTGCGGCTTTACGTATTGGTGCCCTTTTAGCAACGGGAGCTAAACCTATATAGCCTGTGGGTAGTTTAGGACAACAAAGTTATACATCCCAAGTAAAGGTTTTAATGGAATGCTAAACTCGGTCCCCTTTTCCAGCATGGATTTATATATATATATATGTATGTATTCTTGTATGCATACAGATGGTTTTACTTAGTTTTATAAATAGCATTATTTTATCTTTATCCTGAGTTCATGATAGCGATCACTCACTAACCCATCTTTGGGTGGTTGTATACCCATGCTTTGCAGGAACCAATAGTTCTACTCCTCCTACATAGTGATTGACTCAAGGGCAACTGTTGGATTAAAGTGGAGAGCCTCTTTATTTTTGAAAGGCTTCATTTTATTCCATGGATATTTGTAGACATTCTAATTTATTTTTGGATATTGGTTTTTTGTTATGGTTGGGGCATGTCCCAACCGAATATTCTTACTCTTTTGGTTAGAGGCATTGTGGTACTTCTATGGGTTTGAATTGGCGGAATCTGTATTGGTGTCAGCCTTATCATTGGCATTGGTATTGGGGCTTATATCGATTGATGAGATTGTTGGTTGTTCTATCATATTTCATTTTAGGATTAATACTATGATATTTTGGATCTCATTTGGTTTTGGCCTGGTTTATGGCCTTTGTTTTGGTATTGGCTTGGCTTGGTGGGTTGGTTGGTATGGTTTGGTGGATGGGATGACTTGGTAAGGTTGGTCTATGAATAGACCTATCCTAAAGTCAGTCCTTGTCCAGTTATGCTATCTTTTTATTTTTTCAGTATTCAGCTGGCTCAAGGTATACTGATGGTGGTTGGGTTAGGTAATAGGGGTGGTCTTAGGTCCTGGTTGGACTTGGGATGCCCATTACAATAAGGCCCCCGGTCAAGTTGTGTCAAGTTGGTATCAGAGCCAGGTTCATAGTTAATTAGGACTCCATAAAGTCATGTCAAGTAGAGTCTCTTTTGGAGGGGTGTATCACGCCATACTCATAAGAGAGAGGCGACAAGGAATTTAGGAATATTTCATTTTATTTGTATTCTATTCTTAAGTTTGGAGTCTAAATCCTAGAATTCTTCTCTAATTCTTGGTTTTTCACTTTTCAGATCATGCCTCGATGATCTGGAACACAAGAAAACTCTTCAGTCCTATTTAGAGAGAATATTGATGGGGGTACATCCTACTTCTGAAGTTAGTCTTTAATCTCAGGGTCCGATCCTCAATAGTTCTAGAGTTCCTACGGTTACTACTAGTCGTTCTCAGTGTGAGGTAACTAATATGGAATTTCGCTAGTTTATTCATTCTATTACTAAATTAGTTATTGCTCAAGCTGAGCGGGACACATCTGGTGTTCAATATGCTAAGGCTACAAGGGTTAGTTAGTTTATGAAACTAAATCCTCTTACTTTTACTAGTGTAAAAGTAGAGAAGGTTCCTCAGGGTTTTTTGGATAAAATAGAGAAGATATTCAGGGTGATGCAATCCATTAATGTAGAAGGTGTAAACATTGCAGCTTATCAGCTTAAGGATGCTGCATACTAATGGTACGAAGAGTGGGATAGGCATAGAGGATATGTGGAGGAATTATCCTTATAGGATGCTTTTTTTGGAGCTTTTCTGGATTGTTTCTTTCCTTAAGATCTAAGAAAAGTAAAGATTAAGGAGTTTGTGAATCTTAAGCAAGAGAGAATGTCTATCAATGAATATGTCTTAAAGTTTCATCAGTTATCAAGGTATGCTTCTGATTTAGTGGCTAACATGAGAGCGAGGATGAGAAAGTTTGCTTCTAGATTAAATAAGGATTTGATCTTGGAAAGCAATACTACTTTACTGATTAAGGATATGGACATTTAGAGGTTAGTTGTCCACATGCAGTAGGCGGAGGATAAGAAGAGAAAAAAATAGAGTTTAGAGATCAGCAGGGTAAGAGGAACAGGTTTTCTGATTAGAAAGGTGCTCAGTCGCATGGTGGTAAGGATGGAGGTAAATGGCTAAAAAGGAAGTGGGGGAGGTTTGTTCCTTCTCTACTGCTAGCGCTCTTTACCCAAGGTAGTCGGGTGATAGCCATCAGCAGGGTAGTGATAATTTATGGGCACAAGGCTCCCAATCTCAGGTGAGTAGGGGTCAGTCTATTTATTCGTGCCCTCCTTGTCATTTTTAGGGTCATCTTCATTAAGTTTATTGCAATGAAGAGAGGGACAAATGCTTTAAGTATGGTCAGGAAGGCTATCAGCTTAGGGATTATCTGGTTGGTAAGGGTCTTTGAGAGTGGTCAATGCTCTGAGTTCTTTTTCTTTCACTCTTTCGCTTAGTGGTACGGCGTCGGTATCTACTCCTACTTCTGGTACTGGCACTGGCCGGAATAGGTTGTATGCTCTTACATCTTGGCAGGAATTTGAGGCATCACTTAATGTCACTACTGGTACATTACAACTCTTTTCTCGTGATGTGTATTGTCTTCTTGATCTAGCATCCACTCTTTTCTATATGACCTCATTTGTGGCTGTATGTGTTGGTTTTGATCCTTAGGTTATTTTGGATCCTTTTTTTGTTTCTACCTTAGTAGGTAACTCATTATTTCTAAGAGAGTCTATAGGGGGTGTGGTATCTGTTAGTGGTAGGTAGACTTTGGTGGATCTATTTGAACTTGATATGGTGGATTTTGATGTTATTCTGGGGATGGATTAGTTACACTCTTGTTATGCGTCCTTGGATTGTCGAACCCGTAAGGTTGTCTTTAGGTTCTCTGGTAAACTGGTTGTAGAGTGGGAAGGTGGTTCCCTAGCTCCTAGGGGGAGGTTTATTTCTTATCCTATGGCTTAGAGGTTAATCTCTAAAGATTATCTTTATCATTTAGTTCTGGTTAAATATTCTAACTCATAGGGTCCAGCTTTTTATTTGGTTCAGATAGTAAGTAAGTGTCTTGAGGTCTTTGGATGATCATCCTAGTGTTTCTCCGAATAGGAAAATAGAGTTTGGTATTGACTTGGTTCTGAACACTTATTTAATATCTATTCCTCTTTGTAGAATGGCTCCAGCTGAGTTGAGGGAACTCAAGGAGTAACTTAAGAATCTTCTAGATAAAGGATTTATTCGTCCTTGTGTATCTCCGTGAGGTGCACCGGTGTTGTTCGTGTGCAAGAAGAATGGTTCCCTTCGAATATCATTTATTATCGATAGTTGAATAAGGTAGCGGTTAAGAACAAGTATCCTCTTCCAAGACTAGATGACTTATTTGATCAATTGCCAAGTTCTTTTTGAATATAGATCTTTGGTCTGGGTATCATCAGCTAAATAATAGGGAGGTGAATTTCCCTAAGGTGGCTTTTTGTACTTGATATAGGCACTTTGAGTTTTTGATAATGTCATTTGGATTGACTAATGCCCCGACGGTATTTATATATCTGATGAACAGGATTTTCAGGTAGTTCTTGGATCTCTTTGTCATTGTATCTATTGATGACATTTTGGTTTATTCCAAAAGTAAGGTGGATCATGCTAATCACCTTCATGTGGTATTGCATACCTTAAAGGAACATCAGTTGTATGCCAAGTTTTCCAAGTGTGATTTTTGGTTGAATGCTATGAATATTTTTGGTCATATTATTTCTATCAAGGGGATCATGGTGGATCCGTAAATGGTGGTTGTAGGTAAAAGGTAGCCTAGACCCATGACTCCAACTGCTATTCAGAGCTTTTTGGGTTTGGTTGGGTATTATCAGTGATTTGTGGAGAGATTTTTTATGATAGCTGCTCCTTTGACTAAGTTGACTCAGTAAAAGGTAAAGTTTTCTTAGTCGAATGCTTATTAGGAGAGATTCGAGAAATTGAAAGATAAGCTTACTTCAGCTCCAATTCTGACTTTATCGAAAGGCAATCATGGGTCTTGATCTTTTGTGATGCATCTCGGGTAGGTTTTTGTTGTGTTTTTATAGAGAATGGGAAGGTGATTTCCTATGCTTCCAAGCAGTTGAAGTTACATAAGAGGAATTATCCTACTCATGATTTGGAGCTATTGGCAATGGGTTTTGCCTTAAAAATCTAGTGGCATTATCTGTATAGAGTGCACGTAGACATTTTTTCTGATCAAAAGAGTCTGCAGTATGTATTCACTTAGAAAGAGCTCAATCTCAAATAGAAGAGATAGTTGGAACTTCTCAAAGACTATGATATGAGTCTTCACTATCACCCAGGTAAGGCTAATGAGGTTACTAATGCTCTTAGTAGGTTTTCCATGGGGACTTTGGCTAATATGGAGAAAGGAAAATGGAATTTGGTGAGGATATTCACCGATTGTATAATCTTAGAGTTCGCCTCTTGAACTCCAAGGGTGGAGGATTAATGGTACAAAAAGTGGTTTGATCATCTCTTGGGGCAGCGACCAAGGAGAAACAAGTGCTGGATCCTTTTTTGATGAAAATCAAGGGTGATGCTGGTGGAAAAAATATGATGGTGTTTGAGATTAGTGGTGATGATACTTTATAGTACCAAGGAAGGTTGTATGTTCTTGATGTCGATGGTTTGCAGCAAATGATTTTGGCTGAGACGCATGAGTCATGCTATGTTGTTTATCTCAATTCCATAATGATATATCATGATCTCAAGGAGATGTATTAGTGGAATGGTTTGAAGAGGGATGTGGCTGATTTTGTGGCCAAGTGCTTAGTGTGTCAACAAGTTAAAGTTGAGCACATAAGGCATGATGGATCATTTCAAGAGATTGTTTTGCCTGAATGGAAATGGGAGGTAACCAATATGGATTTTATTATCGGTCTTCCTCAGTCTCAGAAATAATATGATTCAATTTGGGTCATCATGGAGAGGATGAGAAAGTCTGCTCACTTTTTGCCAGTGAGGACTACCTTTTCGACGGAGGATTATGCAAAGTTATATCTTCAAGAAATTGTGAAGCTTCATGGGGTACCTATTTCAATTATTTCTTATCATGGTATGTAGTTTACGTCTCACTTCTGGTTGTCTTTCCAGAAAGGGTTGGGGACTAAGGTGAGTCTGGGTACTGTTTTTCATCCTCAGATGGATGGGCAAGCAGAAACGACTATTCAAACATTGGAGGACATGCTTCGGGCATGTTTGGTTGATTCTGGTGGCAGTTAGGTTAAGCATCAACCTTTGGTAGAGTTTGCTTAAAACAATAGCTATCATTCTAGCATTGGTATGGTACCTTTTGTGGCTGGTAGGAGGTGTAGATCTCCTATTGGTTATTTTGAGCATAGTGAGATGGATATGTTCGGTTTGAATTTGGTCTATCAGGCTATGGAAAAGGTGAAGGTGATTCGGGAGAGGCTTAAGGCTGCCCAAAGTCACCAAAACTCCTATGCGGATATTAGGTGTAGAGACTTGGAGTTTGAGGTTGGGGATAAGGTTTTCCTCAAGTTATCTCTAATGAAGGGAGTAGTGCAGTTTGGCCAAAAGGGAAAGCTCAGCCCCCGGTATATTGATCCTTATGAGATTCTGCGAAGGATTGGTAATATTGCTTACGAGTTAGAGTTACCTTCTAGCTTGAGCTCGGTTCAACTGGTATTTCATGTCTTTATGCTGAGTAAAGTGCCTTGGTGGTCCTTCTTTGAATGTTCCTTTGGAGGTGTTGGGTATCTCAGATTCTGTTTTATAAAGAGTTCCCTATTGAGATCTTGGACAGACAGGTTTGTCGGCTGCAAACCAAGGATATGGCTTCGGTTAAGGTTCTATGGTGGAACTATAAGGTGGAAGAATATACGTAAGAAGCGGAGGAGGACATGAAGTCCAAGTATCCGCATCTATTTTCTGCTTTTAGGATTCGTACGATAGGTATGTGTCTTCAACATATCTTTATTTTCTGAATTTGTTAAAGGATTATTTTACTTGGTTTTATAAATGGCATTATTTTATCTTTTTCCATAGTTCATGATAGCGATCACTCGCTAACCATCTTTGGGTTTTTTATACCCATGCTATAGGGATTGTGTGGTATTTTACTACCGCCAACAAATACCACACAATCCCTATAGACCCTTTTAGCAACCACCGTGTCACCTACTGAGGTAGAAATAGAAAAGGGGTCCAAAATATACTTGGGATTAAAACCAAAATGCACAGTCATAGATGGGGTCATATAAGAAAGAGTGTACCCTGGGTTAAGTCAATAGTTCACACCACAAAAAAGAGTTTTAACATACCAGTGATGATATCAGGGGATGCTTCAGATTCCTATGAGTAGTAAGATCATAGTGGCGATTATGACCAGTGTAGGAGCCAAAAATAGCATCCTTTGATGTAGAATTTGATGAAGTAGCAATAGGAACCTTGTTGGACCTAAAAGAAACCTTTGAAGGAAAGTCCCACTGCATATGGCCAATCTGACCACAACCAAACTAGCTATACTTCCCCTAATCACAAAAACCATGATGCAACCGACCATAAAATTTGCAAGGAGGATATGATAGAGCTGACTGGACCCCACTGGCCTGAGATTGGGCACCATGTGCCCTATAATCATCACTACTCTAAAAATGATGATCCCCGAATGGCTTTGGAGAAGGAGCAATATCCATTGAATATGGACCCGAGTTGCCCCACCTCTTCTTAAATCATTTACCACATCTCTACCACTCTGCTACTGGCCTCCATCCTAACTTGAATATCTAGAATTTCTTACTCTGGCTCTTTCGTATGTTTGCTTACCTTTTATTTTCCTCCTCAACTTATTGCATATACACTACCAGTCGAGAGATGTTCATATCCTTATTCAATAAGGTAGTCTTACTCTTTAAAATCAACTCATGTGACCAACTAGAAGCAAATTTCCTTATTCTATCCTTTATGCTAGACACTAGCTAAGGAGTATATCACAACAGCTAATTAAACTTCAAGGCATACTCTTTTACTGTTATCCTGCCTAGCTTCAAATTTACAAATTCCTTAGCTTTCGCCTTCCTCAACTTCTGAGGAAAGAAGCAATCCAAAATAGTACTAGAGAAATTATCCCATAAAGAGGATTCAACATCATCACCCCTAAGTCTCTCCCACTCCTCATACCATTGGTACGCTACATCCTTCAACTGATAAGCAGCAAACTCCACACACCCCTCTTCACTAGCATGTATAACCTATAAGTTATTTTCTATCTCATCTATAAAACTTTGAGGATCCTCCTCAACCTTAGTACCAGTGAAAGTTGGAGGGATCAGTCTTACAAACTGGTCAACTCTAGTATCCTCAGATAAACTCGCAGCAATAACAGTAAAACCAATCTGACGTGATTGAGATATCACCAACTGAATCAATAGATGAATGGCTGGGCAAAACTCAGCATTAGTAATATCTCACAGAGGTGGCTGAGTATGAATGCCACAAACTGGAGAAGGATCAGTGGAGACAGGTTGTACTCCATAGGGACAGTCTGAAGCAGCGACCCTAGACCGAGCCTGTACCTCATAAGTTGGATGGGATACACCACATTGTCCTCAGGAGGGACAAATGAGTTTCCATGAGCTTCTGATCATTTGGGAGGCATGATCTGAAAGGCGAATAAATAAGAATCAAATAGATTTAAGACCTTAGACTCTATATCCCAAAAATAAGCCAATAAGCAAGGGAAACATTCCTAAAGGCCTCGTAGCCTCTCTCTTAAAAGTGTGGTGCACTACATACCCCTAAAAGAGACTCTACTTGATAAGTCTTTGTGGACACCTCATGACATCAAAACCTAGGCTCTAATACCAAATTTGTTATGACCTAAACCAGGGTCTGACCATGATGGGTATCTCAAGTCCACCAAGGACCAAAGACCACCCCTTAACCTAGTCAACTGATTCACAATACAATATAACAATGGAAATCCAAACATAAAATGAGATAGATAAATATAATCTGACTCAAAGAAGTCTATGATTTTGACAACCAATCCTATGTCCACAATACTATCCATCAAAGCCTCTAACAAAACCAAAGATAGATTGATCGGGACATGCCCCCAATCAAAGCCAAAAACTAATCCAAAAAAACATAAGGAATTCCATATAATGAAATGGGCCTTCCAAATTAGGGAAGATCACCACTTTAGTCTAACTCACGAGTTATCCTATGATCACCTAGTCACTATGTCGGAGAAGTAAGAGTATGCCCAGTTATTGCATCTTGTGGGGATACAATGTCTGAAGATAGTAGCGGTTAGAGCACTAGCATGTAACTTATGGATAAGGGAACAAATAATTCTATGCATAATGATTCAAAAGCAGTCGAAACTCATGCACAATATCAAATGCAAATACATATATATATATATACACACATAACACATGTCGGGGTAGGGAACAAGGCTTAACATGGATGTTAAAAATATTAACTTGGATTGTGTAGCTTAACCAACATATAATAGTACCCACGGGCTATATGGCTCTCACCCTTGGATCGGGTGCCAGTGCATTTAGCTGCACGAGCCAGAGAATAATCTCATATATATACATGGGGGACTCAAACTTCCCAATCATATACTAAGGTGACTTAAGCACACGGTCATATAATGTAAGATTGTGGATTTAAACCTCCAATCGTGAAAAAAAGTAGACTCAAACCACCTGGTCAAAAGTATAAAAGGAGACTACCCCAAGCCATACGACCCATGTACATGCTAGCGCGATTTCTAGTATTGTCCCTCCAGGACTTCCACCTTCCACGGTTAGCTACACAACCCTCTTTTAAGCCTAATTAAAATATTTAACAGACATTGCCATTTATTAAACTAATTATGCATCAAGGCTACCCGTTGGTATTGTCATACCTGCTTTACTTGCAAGCTAATATCATTATGCCATATCAATTATTTAGCCAACTGGGACTCTAACCCATCGGCTTAAATGAACTTCAAGTAATTTACCATTTTGGACTCAATCCTATTTAACCAACCAAACCCTAAGGTTTTAATTCAAAATCAATCCATGGCCACCATATCCTTTCAAAGAAAGCATTTATACTCTGTTAATATTTTTATCCTAATGCATTAGTATAAGTGAGAAATTTGAACTATGTGACAAAATCATATTCATTAACAATTTCACAAATAGGTTGATGGCACATTATTTTCAAACCATATATCAAGAAAACATCATCAAATTGGGCCTTACACATGACCCCTCAGTTTATTCACCATTTTCATGCACCCCACAATGTTCAAAATCAATAATAAGATATGAATATTGCATAATAAATCATGAAAAAATCAATTTAATGACCAATCATTCAAGATCCACCCCAAAGAAATGCATTTATAATCAATTCATGCCATTACGAAAAGTATAAGTATAGGAAAAGAGATCCATGCCTTAATTTCCATGAAATTTGAATAAAACCACACCCTTAGGATACTAGATAATCATTTTCTTAAACCTAGTCTTGAATTGGAGAGGGAAATTTAAGAGAGGACGGTTAAGAGTAATAAGAATCACTTTTGTATATTGAAAACTGATAGAAATAGCTCCCTATAGTGATTAAAAATCATTTGTAGGTGAAAGGACCTCACTACCCTTCTTTTATTTTTAATTAAACAAAATAACTGCAAAATAACATAGGTCCATAGCACAGACCTTATCACGAAGGTCCAGGCTCCATGAAATCAAACCCTATTGCAGAGGCTAATCTCTATTACACGGATCGTATTGTGGAGATTATCCTCTGTGACATGGGGCTATTGCAGAGGCTTACTACCTTAATGACCTGAAACTACCCTGAACCTCATCCAAAAATTCCAAAACTCTTTAGGTTACCCTTTTAACATCCCCGAATATAATTTAAGTCAAAATCAATATTTCAAGCACAGAAAGGCCAAAAATAAAATATCTATAATTTTAAAGGTGTTAAATTATCTTATGTTGATTATGTTTTTGCTCAGTTATTAGCATTTATATATATATATATATATATATATATTAAATCAGATGCTTAAGTATCAAGCCAGTTCATGGGTTAGCTTAGGATCACTGGCGGTTCTATGCACTGCGTCATGACTAGGGGGTAGTCTCGGGTCATGACAAAAACCCTATTGGGGACCCCATTATAATCCATAACATAATTAAAACAACTCTCAAGGCTCTCTCAAATTCTGTCAAGCAAAAATACTTAGGGTTTGTCAAGGTTGGCAATTAGAGCTTCCAAAGGTAATTCCTTCTTCAAAGTTCTTGGTGATTAAGGTATGTGACTCTACCTTTAAACTTGTTTTACTTAAAGTATAAAATTATATGATTATTTATGTGGTTTAATTATGGGTTGATATGGATTGGGGTTTTTTGAATGGATGTTTCTTAAATTATTTTTCCATGATTTGTTATACATTATTTATGCTTTATTAACAATTTTGAACTCGTGGTTTTCTTAGGCATGGTGAATAAACTAAGGGGTTATGATTTCCCCAATTTGATGATTTTGGCTTGATATATGGTTTTTGAAATTATGTTACCTCAATCTATTTGTGAAACTGATATTGAGATATGGTTTTGTCACGCGATTTGACTTGCTTAGTTGATCTATTGCATGTATAAAAGGCTAATTAACCACAGATTGATTTTCTAATTGAACCTTAGGAATTATGAATTTCCCATGTGAATGAATAATTAAACCAAAAGGGTTGTGAACTCTACCATGTAATGGATAATTGATATTGCATGATAATTTAGCTTATAAGCGAAGTTGGTATGATGATAACAATGGGGTGCTTAATGAATGAATTTGTTCAATGAGTGGGAATGTATGAAAAGTATTTTAATTAGGATTAAAAGAAGGTTGTGTAGCTGGGTCATGAAAACTGAGGTACTAAGAGACCAATAATGGAAACTGCATTTACCAGTGTGGGGATCGAAATGACTAAGTGGTTCGAGTCCCCCTTATTAAATGACTAGGTATTTTAAGTCCCCCATGTTAAATGACTGGGTGATTAAGTCATCCTTGATTTATGATTGGGAGGTTTAAGTCCCCCATGGTACATATGTACATATGAGTATTTCTCTGGTTCATGCGGCTACACATCTTAGAGCCCTTTCAATGGGGAGAATTAAGTCCATATAGCTTGTAGGTGTTTTTTTATGATGGTTGAGCTACACAGTTCAGGATAATGTTTTAAAGTTCATGCTAAGCCTTGTTCTTTAGCCCAGCATGTTATATTTATGTATATATATACATATATATATGCATATGATTATGTGTATTGATTTGGATGATTTTAAACTATTGATCATGAAATTATTTTATCCCTTCATTGAGTAACATGTTAGCGCTCAACCCACTAACCATCTCCGGATATTGTATCCCCTTGTGATGCAGGATACAAAGACACTTCTATTTTTTGTATAGTGATAGGATTTTTTGGATTCTCAGCAGTTAACTTGAAGTGGTGAACCTCCTTCTTTCAGAAAACCGTTACTTCTTGGTTTATCTTTTATCATAGACTTTCTTTGGACTAATTTTGGCTATCGTCGGGAGCATATACCGACATTGGTTTGATTTGATTTTATCATAGAGGGTTTGCGGATTATTGAGGATTGGGTATTGGTCATTGATGTATCTTAGAATTCTTGAGTTTTGATTATTCTATCTTGTTATATATTTGAAATTCAACCATTGTTAGTGTATTTTGTTTCGTGTAACTAGGCAAAAAGGGTGGTCTACGGTTAACGACAAACTTGGGATGCCCGTCATGGCCAGCCCCTGGTTCGGGTTATGATAATGTTCCTTTGATCAGGGCATTCACTTTTCTTATGACCCCAACCTTGAAATTTAAAGAAAACAATACCTCTAGGTTTGGTGTTAGAAGATTGATTACCTTCATTCCTTGGTGGATACCTTAGGATTGCCTTCTCAATGGGCTTCTTCTATAACGACTTGTTGAAATCCTTGTTCTTGTTCTATCCGGATGAAGTAAAGGAAGTGTAGCCTTTATTAAAGGACTTCTTTTCATTGTTGTTCCCTTCAACCTCAACGGTCGCTTCAACAAGGTCATCTATTCATTCAAACATGTGGAAAACTAGGTGAGAATCAATATCATAGTCTAACCCACCTTTGAATTGAGCCATACAATGATTTGGTCAATTGAAAATCTCAAGATGAAGAATCAAGTTTTGGAACTCCTCATGATAGTTTTTCATAGCACTACCTCCTTGCCTTAAATTGTAAGGCTTGGTTAGTTGCTCTTACTTGAACCTTCCATCACATAGCTCTCTCTCATAAGTGCCCTTAATTCATCATAATCCAGAAGGTTGAGATTACCATTTCTTTCTCATTGTACTCTCTTAGTCTCCCACTAAGTAGAATTATACCCTTCAAATTAAGCAATTACATGAGCGACTTTCTTGTGACTGATTAACTCATTGAGTTAAAAGATCCTATTGCATTGTAATTCCTAATCAAGGTAGATTTATGTATCACTAGTTCCTTTGAAAGTAGGAAGATTGATCTTGATGGATTTAATACCTGTGTCTCAACCTATATTTCCTCCTTGACCACATTGATGTTCTTCATGAACTTAAGGCGATTTCCCAAGTTTTCTCTTCCATGTCGAACCAGACCAATCTTTCTTCGCATTCTCTATGTCCTCCCCCTTGAACTCCTTGTGTATTCTGTACAAATTCTGCAAAGAGAGCCACTTCATCTAATTTTTCATTTCCTTCATTAAGTTTCTTACCTCCTACATCATCAATTTGGATTGGTTGATTATGCTTAGCCGGGATTTGAGGTGATTGGTTTTGGTTAATGGGTTGAATTTGTAGAGAATCTTGGTTTACTTGATTGAGTTGGGGTTGTAATGGATGAATGGGATTTTGGTTGTTTGGATAATTAGTGGCTTAGAGGGTGGGTTTATGTACTTGCCTCGGTTGATTGAGTATTTGGTGGGGTGTCTCCAAGGTTACGTAGTGGAGGTATTGGGAGCATGCGCACTAGAGGAAGAATGATAGTTTGAGATGTTGAGTGAGTTGAATATAGATGGACTTCCAAAGTATCTACCCTCCTTGAGAGAGAGATGTCCATGCCCTCTATTTTTCCTTCAAGAGATACCAATCAACCATTCATATTATTAAGCTTCTCCATGATGGAAGCCAACATAGCATTTGTGGTGTTATTATCCATGTTTTGTGATGTTTTGCCTTCTGGATCCATTGTACCTAATAAAATAAACACTAAACAAAAAAAATAATAAACAAGTTAAAGTTAAGAAATTAACCTCATAAGCTCTAGAAGTTCACTCCTTTGTTTCATCTCTCAATTAGCATCACAAGCATTGATAAATTATTTATACTCTAATGAGATTTCTTAGTACCAATTGTTGCTTGAAGTTGGAATGGATTCTTGTTTGAAAGATTCAAATAAAATATGTATGGACTTGAGTCAAGAAGCTACAACAAATTAAAATCTAGAGAAGCTTGAAAACTACGTAGGATGATGAAAGAATTTGGATTCAAGAACTAATCTACCAACCTAGTAGATGAGTTAATAGTTGTTGAGAAGTTTAAGAATCAAATATGAGTTTAGGAATTAAGAAATGAAACTTTGATGAATCAAACCTGAGCAAAGGAGTAATTAAAGTGTTTAAATGCATTTGGAAACTCAAATTTGTGTTGAGAAACTTGATCTGCGTTGGGAAATGGTTGATCTGTATTGGCTAGCCTGATCTAACAGGTGTAGCACATGTCCAGTTCACCTTGGGAGTAGGTGATGGCATTGGCTACTGTTTTGAGGTGTGGCCACAACTTATGCATAACTGCAGTGCACCTTAGGCGCAAGTGGCCTGCCTTCTCTCCTTTGGAATGGTCGAAATGCCCCTCTAGTGGCCCTCTTGTGTACATTTTTTTTGGAATATCTTGTCATTTGTAGATGCTCAAGTAAAAATACTTTTTCACTTTTATTCTTCCTTCTTTTTGGAGCAAACAGCCAATTTAGCTGAAAATTCTTCTTGAAGATAATAATCTCTCCAAGAACACCAACTTTTCCAACTTATTCTCCTTAGTTTGGAATGAGTTGAGATTTTGAATCTAGGCACATTTCAACCTTCTAAACTCATTACAATCATCATTTAGCTCAAATACTTCACCAATTTTTCCAAATTTTTCAACCCACTTTAAGTTTCTTCAACTCGAGCTTTCAATAATTGTAGATCACTCAATATAGCTTCAATTTAGCTCAAATTTAATTCTAGACTTGTATAGTATTAGAGAACACAAATCTAACACTAAAAATACAATAAAACACATAAATCAAAACATCAAAATTTGACCTAAGACCAAAAATATGAATAGTGTTTTTTTTTTATTTATTGATTTTCTCATGATAACAAAACCAAGATTAACTTTGTAGGAATGAAATCAAGCTCGGCTCTCATACCAAATGATAACAAACAAACTATGGAATCAAAAAACTAGCTACAATACAAAAATGAAAGATAATGATTGATGAAAAGCATGTAATAGATAGACACGGTGAAAGAAATTGAAAGTAAGCAAAGGGTATATTAAACCCTTAATCCTCAATCAATTAAGCCAAATAAAGCACTTAAATCTTATGTAGACCTCAATGGAATTGATTCCTAAGCAACCCATATTTCTAAATAAAGTTTCAAGACAAGATAATCCAAGCTTACCACTCACTCTCAAAGGAGGAAACATTCATAATCATTAAAATCTACCTACTAAATGAAAGAAAGGTCCTATTTATAGTCTTGTTTAAATTATTACATCTTATGGGCCTAACAGTGACCCATTTGAAAAGAAAAAAGCATGGTATCCTACTTAGCATCCACTAAAATATTTTTGAAGCATGTGGGGCGCATCTCAAGCGCATCTTAAGGGCATAATAAACTACTTTAACCTACTCTAGGAAATCTAAAATAGGTCGGGTGCACCTCCAAAGCAGTTAGGGCGCATGTCCTCTTTCTGTAACGACCCTTCCGGTCGTTTGTGAAATTTTCTCATCTTCCTTATTTTAGCGCTCTTCGTAGTTTGTATACATGATTTATGACTTACAGTGGTGAGTAGTATTGATATTCTTGGGTATTAAAAAGTAATTTAAGTCATTAACGGGGTTATTGAGTTTGAAAAATTTTAACCCGATAATAGTCAACCTTTGATCGAGACGGCTTTGAATTAGTTTCATAGTATTTTCAATGGGCCCGAAATGTACTTTCTAGTCAATTTACATATTGAATTTATTTCTATGGGGTTCCAAAGAAATTTTGAGTATATATTAAAAGTTTTAGGTATTTTAAATAAATAACTTAATGGGTCAAACCAACAATTTACTTAATTATGTGGCCAATATAAGAATGATTTTAAGTGGGTAGGGTTTACAAAAACACTAACAATAAAAATATAAGGTCAGGAGAAGAGGGGCATCTTGAGGTTTCCCATTGCTTCCACACAGTATAGTTCAGGTAATGTTAAATTTTGTACTGTAATATGCATGTGCTGAATTTACATATAGAAAAATGTTGCGGATGGAACCTTAGATTCCATTAATATGTAGTATAAGAAATTGTACATCTAAGAGTAAATTTTTAAGAAAAAAGGGAGAAAGACGAGTGGTGGTGCAGTGAAACTAATGGGTTAATTGTTGTTATTGTTTATATTTAAAGCCACTGGCAGTGACCAGTGAAGAGGCACTAAACAATGCATGCAAATTGTCCATTTTACTTTTACTTAGTGGACAAAAAAAATGATTAGACTATGATGAGCCCATGAATTAACATTAACAATAGTTGTCTACTTCATGTTATTTTAAAGACTATGGATACAGCTTAGCGTTGCATAGTTATTTCTAATTATTTTTTCTTATAATTCCTTCATATTTGGAAATTAAAAAATTTAGGCTTAGGTCTAGAATTTTTAGAGTAAGATTTTATAAATGGATGTCATTGAATTCATACTCTTATGGAGATTATATACTTGAACAGATTTGAAATATTCATAAATTTTACAGAAGGCAAGGTCCTTACAAATTAGCTTGCATGCATTTGAATTCTTCGATTGAGGTAGGTTACGGTTTAATTGGAGTTTAGACTCAACTTAACTATATGTATTCTCCTAAATTAGATACTTATTGATTGGTGTCGGATATGCTTGAAATTGTTGATTTTTGGATTGTTGATGCATGTATAAATGATTATTAAAAATTTACTTGATGGAATTGTCTAATGACTTTAAGCGTACTTGTAAACTTGCTAAATTGTGTTGTATGTTGTGAGGCTGTGTAAATTTGATATTGATAATACATGTATATGTTGGATCGGATACAACGTCGGTACGAATATATATATATTGGATCGGGTACCACGCTGGTATGGATATATTTATGTTGGATTGGGTACTACACTAGTACAGATATATTTATGTTGGATCGAGTACCACGCATAGGGGTGGGCATTTGGTATTCGGTTCGGTATTTTTAAAGTTTGGGTTCGGTAATTTGGTAATCGGTATTTGAACATAGACACCATATACCATACTTATGAACTTCGATTCGGTAATTCGATAATCGGTAAATTAAACTTCGGTTCGGTACGATATTTGGTTTTAACATAGTAAAGTTGGAGAAGTGCAAATGTACGTTTAAACATCAAAGAGTATATTTAATAGAAACCTTATTTAGTATTCTTTTTGTTTCTTTTTACGAATATATTACCAAGTTTCAAGAGATTTTTTGAAACGACTAATACTATTGTCTATTGGGTTGGTTAGACATATATATATATAATTTGATATTCGGTAAATATCGAATACTAAACGGTATTAATATCTTGAACCAAACTCAATCCCAAATACCGAGATGTTAAAATTTTACTCCCAAATAACATACCAAATACCAAATTACCGAATACCAATTACCAAATTTTTTTATTCAATTCGGTAATTTGATTTTTGATATTTTATGCCCAGCCCTAACCACACTGGTACAGATAAATGTTGGATCGGGTACCACCCCGATACGGATATATTTATATTGGATCGGGTACCATGCCGATACGGATATGTATATGTTGGATTGGGTACCACGCCGGTACGGATATATTTATGTTAGATTAGTTACCATGCCGGTATGGATATATATATATATATATATATGTTGGATCGGATACCACACCAGTACGGATATATTTATGTTGGATTGGGTACCTCACCGGTACGGATATATTTATGTTGGATCGGGTACCACGCCGGTACGAATATATTTATATTGGATCGGGTACCACGCTAGTACAAATATGTATATGTTGGATCGGGTACCACATCCATACGGTATATGAACATAGATTATTCCCTATAGGTCATGACTATTTGGGAATAAATAAGTCCCACAGCATGTGTGTACATATTTATGTTGATTTTGTGGATGTTTATAGTATAGTTGATACTCTTGATGGTTATGTGGCTTGTTGTGAGCACTGTTTGACCTATCATTATTGTATTGTTGATTCATTGAGTATTTGTTATGTGATGATGTCTATCTAGGTGTTATTTGATTTATGTTGTGTACATGTTATTAAGTTGAGTTGGCCTATTATACCTACCAGTACATAGTGGTTTGTACTGATAGTACCCTATACTCTTCTTTTGTTGAGTGCAAAAATTTTTCCAGAGGCTCAGACACAGCCTCACCTCTAGAGTTTGATAGCAGATCTTGATCTAAGGGTGAGCACTCCATCTTCAGTCTACCATGGGTCATCTTATTGGTTCTTGTCCATCTTTCGGGCAATGAAACATTCTTTATTTACTTTATTTTTGGATATATCTTTAGATATGATCTTTGTTAGCAGTTCTTGTACGATGACTTTTGGGTCTTGGAGATTTTAGTAAGAAGTTTGTTTCACTTCTGCATTATTAAGGATTAGTCTTGGATTATTGTTATTATGTTGATTTTCTAATAATATCATCTTAATATTAATTAAGTGAATAGGTAATGGTTCGATTTAGATAGTTCTCCCACAGGAAGACTTATTTGGGTGCGACCATGGCCAATTGGGTCGTGACAAAGTTGGTATCAAAGCCCTTAGTTCATCAATCTGGTCATACAAGAACATGTCTAGTAGAGTCTTGCGAAATGGTGCAGAGATGTCTGTACTTTTCTTCGAGAGGCTATAAGACACTAGGAAAATTTAAATTCTTCTTTCTTACATGCTATTACTTGATTTCAATTGATATCTAGCGATTTTAATTGGTATCTGACTTCTTTCATTCTTATACTCGAAGATGGGTATGGTTGAGAGGTATGGTGTAGAACTGGTTACCTTCCAATTTCAAAAGAATGCCTGTAAAGGAAGTAGTTTTAGTAGTTCTGATTATAGGGGTCTAAGTATTTTATAGGTGTGGGGAGTGAGTTACATTAGGAGGTTTTCTCCTATTTTGAGAAATTATGGTTAGTTTGTCCCATAACAGGCTTTTTGATCTCTAGTTCTAGCAGGTAGGAGAGGTGGTGGTAATGGTAGAATTTGTTCACAGGGTGATTATGGTGGTCATCAAGTAGGTAGGGGTAGAAATCAACCTCATCGAGGTAATTCTCAACTTGATAAAAATAATGCTCAAATTAGTGGTAGGGCCCTTAGCTATGTTTTTCCAGGCAGTCCCAAGGCAGAGGTATCAAACATTGTCATTACAGGTACTATTCTTGTTTGTGATCAAATGGCAACTGTATTATTTGATCTTGGTTCTTTTTTCTCATATGTGTCTATCAATTTTGTTGTGGGTTTAGACATGGTGTGTGATTTACTTAACTTTCCAATTCACGTGTCTACTCCTGTGGGTAATTCTATTATTGTTGATAGGGTTTATCATTCCTGTTATGCTATGTTTATGTGGTATTAAACTTGGACAGATTTAGTGATTCTAGACATGGTAGATATTGATATAATTTTGTGTATGAGTTGGTTAGCTTTGTATCATAATATATTATACTGTCATGCTAAGGCAGTGATTGTGGCTATGCCGGGAATGAATAGACTTGAGTCGGAGGGTGATTATAGTCCTACTCTAATGAAACTTCTTTTCTTTCTCCGTGCAAGGAGGTTAATTGGGAGAGGTTATTTAGCTTTCCTATCACATCTTTAGGACACTTCTGTAGAGGTCCCATCTATGGAGTCAGTTTCTGTGGTGTGTGAGTTCAAAGAGGTTTTTCCCGAGGATTTGCCTGGTATGCGACCAAGCTGTGACATTGATTTCTGTATTGATCTAGAGCCAGATACTCATTCCTATAGGATAGATCCAGTAAGTTAAGTGAGCTAAAAGCTTAGTTGCAGGATTAGTTGAGTAAAGGTTTTATCCATCCGACTGCCTCTTCATGGGGTGCTCCTGTCTTGTTTATGAAGAAGAAGGATGGTAGTCTTTATATGTTTATAGACTATGGGCAGTTTAACAAGTTACATTTCATAATAAGTATTCTTTGCCCCGTAATGATGATTTATTCGACCAGTTGTAGGGTGCATCCATATTTTCTAAGATTGATTTGAGCTCTAGGTATCATCAGCTTAAGATTTAGCCTGACGATATTCCTAAGACTGCTTTTTGAACCCGATATTGGCACTATGAGTTTCCTGTGATCTTATTTTGGCTGACTAATAACCTAACTGCTTTTATGAGTTTGATGAATGAGATATTTAAACCCTACTTGAATTCTTTCATGATTGTCTTTATTGATAATATTCTGGTTTATTCTAAGAGTAAAAAAAAAGAATATGAGAATTATTTAAGGATTGTTCTAGGTTGATTAGAAGAGAAAAAGTGTGAGGCAAAGTTTTCTAAGTGTGGGTTATGGTAGGCTTCTGTCTACTTTTCTTCATAGATGATGCGTGGTATATGTTGCGTTTAGATATGGATGTTAGGCTTGATGATGAGTAGGATGACTTGGCCTCAATTGTTGATGTTTGGAGTTTAGATGCAGACTAGGGACCCATAAAATGGCATGTTTATAACTCTTTCTGAATCCTATTGCTTTCTCTCTCTAGTTTAGATTAGTTGTAGCGTGGTTATGATGTAAACCTATGTTTGGGATGTGGTTTTAGCATTTGTAGCATGATTTGTATATTTTGCCTTTTTAGGATAGGGTAGTAGCCTTAAAACTGTAAGTTGGGTAGAGTTGACTTGAGTACCCTTGTTTCTAGTTGAAGTTGCTATCTTAGGCTTAAGTAAGGCTTACTTGACATCTAAAAGACGAACTAGATAACTTATCCTAGTTTAGGGCATAGTGTGCCTATTTATGGAAATTGAGGATTAGAATTGAGATAGTCTGGCCTACTTAGGCCTAAACCTGTGTTAAGTCTTGTGGACTTAGTTGCAGATGTTAGACATAGATGAGGCTAGTAAACCTTAGAATAAGGTTACTTCATAACTTGGTAACTTGTATTGATGTTCCCGAATTGTAGCTTTTGAGTTATAGTTATGATACTTCTTGTTGAAGTGATATTGGACATTTAGAGATGATATTCCTCTTAGATAGGTTATGTGGCCTGTAGAGATGCCATTTCTTCTTAGACTTGATGATTGGCCTATAGAGATGCTATTTTCTCTTAGATATGTAATTTGGCCTGGAGAGGTGATATTCCTCATAGTTATGATGTATGACCTATCAATATAGGATATCCTTTACTTGTCTAGCTATATTATGCCTCCTATATGTGAGATGATTAAAGATATGCTACGGCTTATAAATATGATTATCAATATGAGTTTCGAATATGAATATGGGCCTAAGGCCGTGATTATGATGTTGTGACTATTTCGGATAAATTGATGGGTCAAGGGTTGTGTTATGATAATGATTGAATATTCGAAGAGTGTTTATCCATGTAAAGGATACGATTATAGTTTATGAATACATACATGTTTGTATACACATCTCTCTGGTATGGGATGGAGAAAGATGCAGTATGTTGCTTATGACTTTATTGATTGGATACTGGTGATGGCTAGCAATCTAATGTATTAGTTAATGAATCTTGCTTAGTTGAAACATGGTAGCTAGCGATGGTTAATACGTGACTTATGGTGAGGTCGGGTCTAGTATAGGTGAAGATTAGTTGGTATTCATGTCTAAGTTTTTTATGTTGATTAGTCAATAAATGAGGAGTTGTATGTTAATGAGATTAGATAATAAGAGATGTTGGTAATAAGAGGTGACCAGTTAATAAATTTGAATAGTTGCTAAATGGTTAACTAATAAATAGTTAAGCAAGGATTAGTTGGTAAATGATGGTTAGATAATGAATGGTGTCAATTAATAAAAGATGATTAGGTGACAAGTAGTAATGTGTTGTCTAATAATGATTAACGGATATAGGATGATTAGTTAATAATAATGAATGGTGGATAAATGACGGTTTTGGTCTAGTGATGAACCTTGACAAGATGTTACATATTGGTTATTAAATAAATAGTGGTTAGTTGATATCCCGTGAATAAAGATTATGTGAAGGATAATGTTTAGGCTAATAACTAGAGGTTATGTGATGACTAGCGAACTGGTAATTTGATTATAATACGTGTTGGTTAGCTAATTACGAGTAGTTGGGAAGTATTGACTAGATAGATATTCTATGGTGATATGACTCTTTTTTATGAGTATTTTAGTGTATGTTATCCGGTAGTGACTATTATGATGATATGTTTAAATCCGGCAAGGCCGAAGGGCACTATTATGATTCTGGTAAGATGAAGGATACTATTGTGATGATATTGATACCCGATAAGGCTAGACGATACTATTGATGATGTATTGATATTCGACAAGGCCGGAGGTTGATTACGATGATGATGGTCCTGATGAAGACAGTTATAATGAGTTGCGATATAGATTGTGTACTTTGCATTCATTCCTGCATGCGCATGGCCTATCACCAGTATGCACCTAGATTTATCATCCGGTATAAGACAGTTGCATATATATGGGTGAAGAATATGCCTCGTATTGTTGTATACTGATTGAACCTTCCGAGTCTGGGGTGGTGGGGGTACACATAGGCTTGGCTAGGTATTTAGTTATCCGTAAGTTGAGGACTAAGGAGATTGCATTTGTGAAGGTCCATTAGAAGAATAGGAGGCCACTTAGGAGACCAAAGCAGACATGCGTAACAAGTATCCACATCTTTTTGCTGATTTAGGTAATTCCTTGTTGTCCCTTCTTGTCTTGTCTTTTCTTTGCCGTTCGGGGACGAACGGTTGTTTAATTGGTATCTGTTGTAATGGCCCTCCCAGTCGTTTGTAAAACTTTCTCATCTTCCTTATTTTAATGCTCTTCGTAGTTTGTATACATGATTTATGACTTACAGTGGTGAGTAGTATCAATATTCTTGGGTATTCAAAAGTAATTTAAGTCATTAACGGGGTTATTGAGTTTGAAAAGTTAAACCCGATAATAGTCAACCTTTGATCGAGATGACCTCGAATTAGTATCGTAGTATTTTCAATGGGCCCGGAATATACTTTCTAGTCAATTTACATATTTAATTTATTTCTATGGGGTTCCAAATAAATTTTGAGGATATACTAAAAGTTTTGGGTATTTTAAATAATTAACTTAATTAGTAACTTAATGGGTCAAACCCACAATTTACTTAATTATGTGGCCAATATAAGAATGATTTTAAGTGGGTAAGGTTTACAATATACACTAACAATAAAAACATAAAGTCAGGATAAGAGCGGCATCTTGAGGTTTCCCATTGCTTTCACGCAGTATAGTTCAGGTAATGTTAAATTTTGTACAACAGTATGCATGTGTTGAATTTACATATAGAAAAATATTTTGGATGGAACCTTAGATTCCATTAATAGGTAGTATAGGAATTGTGCATCTAAGAGTAAGTTTTTAAGGAAAAAAAAAAGAGAAGGACGAGTGGTGGCGCAGTGAAATTAATGGGTTAATTGTTGTTATTGTTAAATTTAAAGCCACTGGCAGTGACCAGTGAAAAGGCACTAAACAATGCATGCAAATTGTCCATTTTTCTTATACTTAGTGGACAAAAAAATGATTAGACTATGATGAGCCCATGTATTGACATTAACAATAGGTGTCTGCTTTATGTTATTTTAAAGACAACGGATATAGTTTAGCATTGCGTAGTTATTTATAATTCTTTTTTTTAATAATTCCTTCATATTTGGAAATTAAGAAATTGAGGCTTGGGTCTAGAATTTTTAGAGTAAGATTTTATAAATGGGTGTCGTTGAATTCATACTCTTATGGAGATTATATACTTGAATAGATTTGAAATATTTGGAAACTTTATAGAAGGCAAGGTCCTTGCAAATTAGCTTGCAAGCATTTGGATTCTTCAGTTGAGGTAGATTACGGTTTAATTGGAGTTTAGTCTCGACTTAATTGTATGTATGCTCCTAAATTAGATACTTGTTGATTGGTATTCGGATATGCTTGAAATTGTTGATGTTTGGATTGTTGATGCGTGTATAAATGATTATTGAAAATTTACTTGATAGAATTGTCTTATGACTTTAAGTATACTTGTAAACTTGGTATATTGTATTGTATGTTGTGAGGTTGTGTAAATTTGATATTGATAATACTTGTATATGTTGGATCGAATACCACGTAGGTATGGATATTTATATGTTGGATCTTGTACCACGTTGGTATGGATATATTTATGTTGGATAAAGTACCATGCCTGTACGGAGATATTTATGTTAGATCGGGTACCACACTGGTACGAACATATTTATGTTGGATTAGGTACCACACCGGTATAGATATATTTATGTTGGATCGGGTACCACACCGGTACAGATATATTTATGCTGGATCGGATACCATGCTGGTACGATTATGTATATGTTGGATCGGGTACCACGCCGGTGCGAATATATTTATGTTGGATCAGGTACACGCCGGTACGGATATGTATATATTGGATCGGGTACCACACTGGTACGAATATATTTATGTTGGATTGGGTACCACGTCGGTACGGATATATTTATATTGGATCTGGTACCACGCCGGTACATATATGTATATGTTGGATTGGGTACCACACCGTTACGGTACATGAACATAGATTGTTCTCTGCAAGTCATGACTATTTGGGCAAAAATAATTTTTGTAGCATGTGTGTACATATTTTTGTATATTTGTGTTGATTCTATGGATGTTTATAGTATGGTTGATACTCTTGATGGTTATGTGGCTTGTTGTGAGCACTGTTTGACCTGTTATTATTGTATTGTTGATTCATTGAGTATTTGTTATGTGATGATTCCTGTCTACTTGTTATTTAATTTATGTTGTATACATGTTATTAAGTTGAGTTGGCCTATGATACCTACCAGTACATAGTGGTTTGTACTGATAGTACCCTGTACTCTTCTTTTGTTGAGTGTAGAAAGTTTTCTAGAGGCTCAGGCACGGCCTCACCTCTAGAGTTTGATAGCAGATCTTGATCCAAGGGTGAGCACTCCATCTCCAGTCTGCCATGGGTCATCTTATTGGTTGTTGTCCATCTTTCGGGCAATGAAACATTCTTTATTTACTTTATTTTTGGATATCTCTTTAGACATGATCTTTATAGCAGTTCTTGTACGATGACTTTCGAATATTGGAGATTTTAGTAAGTATTTTGTTTCAGTTCCGCATTAATAATGATTAGTCCTGAATTATTGTTATTATGTTGATTTTATATTAATATCATCTTAATATTAATTAAGTGAATAGTTAATGGTTCAATTTAGATGGTTCTCCCACAGGAAGATTAGTTTCGGTGGCATTCATGGCCGGTTGGGTTGTGATACTTTCGAGGGCTTGCTAGCCCCGTCTTGCACTCCCTTGGCCTCTTTAACATCCCTTGACCCTCCTTGAAGATAATCAACATCCAACTGGCACCTTTTGATAACACGAAGAGTCGTCAAGTGCCTTTTGAACAATAAGCATCCTTTCCAATGATCTGGAGGTAATTGGATTGTATCACTTTCTTAGGATATTTTGAGAAATTCTTGAACCTTAGGGTGACTTAGGCCTTCTATCAATTTTTGGTTAGTCGAAATACCCGAATTAGAATACGATTGTCCTTTAAGCTCAATTATTAAAATTATTGAGTGAATATTTCTACCTTTGTAAACTCTTTGTTGAAGTTAGTAATTGGATATTATATGAATTCTAAGGAATTTATGGTTCTATATTATCATTATCATTATTTGAGATTTATTTACTAGTTTCAGTTCGAGTTCGTCACTTGTGATCTATTATGGCATTATTACGACGATAGCATTCTTCAATTCGGATCGAGTCAGGCATTATAGTTTGGAGGAAATTTCAGATGGTTTTATTGGTGATCATTATTTAAAGTTATTATTATTAGTATTCTTTTTTCTATTTGTATCTACTGAGCTTATGGGGGCTCAATTGGGTTATTTTCTCACTTGCTTGAACCTTTTAAATGAGTCCAATTAGGTTATAGTTAAATTATATTTATCTTATTCATTCATTCTTGCACACTTATCATTTTATCCGAATTGGAGTATTTATTTTAAATTTAGACTTATCCTTGACTTAGTTTACTTTCTCACATATTATCATGCTATTATTATGATTTAGCTCAGTCAGGAGATGATACCTACTGAGTTCCCGATGCTTTGGTACTTATACTACAGTTCTGAATCTTTTTGTGATGTAGATCTAAGTACAAGTCATTGTTATGGAAGTTACGTTCATCTTTTTTGGGACTCGGAGGCAGGGTGAGCTTTGAGAGTCGAAGCGGGTCTTCTCTTCTACTATTTAAAACATTTTTTACTTTTGAGACTACCTATATATTGACACTATTCAGTACTCATCTTTTTTATTTAATGTCTCTTGTACCGACTTTACCAAGTCATGGGATACTCTTTTGTACACTTTTCTCATTCTCCACCATTATTTAGTATCTTGCACTTATATTTAATTGTTTATGATTAAGTTTGTATGCTTCATTTTTGATATTTCTTCTACCTTCCACCAATTAACCCATTACTAGCATTTCAGGCTACTATTTGACTTACCTATTGGTAAGTTAAGGTAGGTTCCATCACGGCCTGATAAATCGGATTGTCACAGTTGCACGTGTGAAAGACTTACATCGAAAGAAGACTAGTCCTAGGGAAACATTCTAAAGAAATATTGAGATTTTCTATGAAAGACTATAGAATTGCATAGAAGGCTCTTGAGATATTCTAGGCATGTAGAGTGTTCTAGAGAAGGGACCTAAATATAAATATATAAGGACTTGTGTAGCAATTATTATTCACTTTTTATTCCCTAGATGAGTAATATAAATAGAGAAGCATCCATTTGTAATATCATCAAGCAAATTTTCCAAGTTCTCTCTGATACAAATCTTCCTAACTATTCTTTTGTGTTCTATCTTTCATTCTCTTAGTGATTTCTAGTGTCTTGGGCTGACTTGGTATAGCAAGAGTGTGAGTAAGTGGTTCACGAACGTGAACGAATTGTCAAGTGCTTCACGTGTGGTTAGTTGAAGTTTAAATCTGTGACATATTGCTTATTAGTAATGTAAAAAATAGTTGTGCGATGTCTGTGAATTATTTTATGTAGCTATTGGTTGTATGAGATTTAGTTATTTCAACTTCTATTTTACATAAAATAATACATAATTTCTCATAACTTACAATACATGTATTATAAGTTACTGGTAAAGTTGTTGCCATGTGACCAAGAGATCACGGGTTCAAGCCTTGGAAACAGCCTCCAGCAGAAATGCAAGGTAAGGCTGCGTACGATACACCCTTGTGGTGGAGCCCTTCTCCAAACACCGCGCATAGTGGTAATTTTAGTGCACCGGGCTGCCCTTTTTTTATAATACATGTATTAGTTATGTGGGTTTTCAAATTTCAAACCAAACATGTATAAATTTTACAGTACATGAGTAATTCAACTCCTAACCAACTACTAACTGTAGGATATATTGGAGTACTTATACGTAATTTAATACATGCATAATTCACGTTAACCCACTATCGAACTATCCCTAAGTACTCCCTCCATCTATCTGATTATAGGTAGCACCGTTCAGTTTGCTTGATTTTTAAAATTAAGGTAAGAAAATATTTTTAAAATTTATAATTTAAAATATCTGTTAATCATTTGTGTAGTTATAAATCACATTATTAAGAAAAAAATATAATTTTAAAACTGAGAAGGATCAAAAATCCTCATGTAGTATTAGAAAAAAACTTAAATATACCTCTCCTTATATTATGAATCTAAATAATCTTTTCGTTATATTTTGGATTCAAATATACCCCTACACTAATAGAATAATTTAAATTTATCTCTCGTTATACTTTCAGTCCAAATACATCGCTCCCGACATATTTTAGATCTAAATATAACCTTTATTATACTTTTATATTGATTTAACCTCCACTTCCCTCGTTTGCTTTTATAAAGGTAAATTTACCCTTTTTTTTTTTTTCTTTTTTACAATAAGACACATGATGACCTAGAAAATAAAAATAATTCATCATCAAATATAAATATTTGCACGATTCACTTTACAAATAATCCATTTAATCCATCCCCGACACACTCCACTGATTCATACAAAAATAATACACATATTCAATATTTATACCCTATTATCCAAACTTTTCCTTGACCTCACTACGAATAAACTTCTTTACATGAAATTTTTGAAGTTTCAATATATATAAAAAACTATTGTGTTCTGATCATCATCTATTGGTCTACTAGTATCAGATCATTATACTTGAAATAATTAGCAAAGGAAGTTTAGCATATATATATAATGCAATAAAAAAATACTGTGTCTAATAAACAAATCATTAATGCCAACGATAAAGTATACAGCAATAGATGGAGCAAAGACTTTAAAGAGTTTGAATTCATGAGAAGTGGGACATTAAAAAGGAAGAAAAATAAATAGGACATGACAAGAAAAGAAAAGATCTTGCGGCCCGTTTTTCATGATTATTATTCACTTTATTTTGAAATATTTATTCATTTTATTTCAAAAAAAATTATTTGACCATAAAAATTATCAAAATACAACTCAAAGTTGTAATTGAGATTTTAGAAAAACCCTCGAGAGGCGTTTTCATTTTATTTTGGTTTCACTTTTTATTTTTTCAAAAAAAATCTAAATTTTTATTTTTCATAAAACAACTCCATCAAATTATATGTTATATTTAAAAAAAAATACATTTGAATTCTAGAATATTAATTACAAAAATCATGATCAAACACAATTTCAACTCCAATTTTTTTTAAAAAGTGAAAGTTTATTATTTTTATGATCAAATGCTTACTTAAAGTGGAGAGAATTGAGATGGTTTAAATGAGTGGATGTAAAATAGAAGAGTAAATCGGTATAAAAGTATGATGTGAGAAGTATATTTGAATCCAACGTATATCAAAAAATATATATTTGAACTGAAAGTATAATATGGGGTATATTTATACTATTTTTAATATTATATGAGTATATTTGGCCTTTATCCGATTTTAAAATCATTTCTTCACTTTTATTATTTATTTGATTTTGACTTGATATAAAATTTGAGATAATAAGAGGACTTTTGAATTCTAAATTAAATATATGTAGAATTTATAAAAATATTTTTAATTTTATGATCTTAAATATGTCACATAAAAAATTAAAATTAAAAAATTATCTAAAAAAAAAGTCTCATCCTATCAGCAGGTTAAAAAAGAAAAGTAAAACAATCATCTAGAAATGAAGGTACGTAGTAAATTGTTTCCAATCTTTGACTTTTTTTTGGACGTATTAAAATATAAGTGTGTTTCATTTTAATTTATTTATTTGATTTTCACTCGATATAAAATTTAAGAGAGTAAAGAAAACATTTAAATTTTACAATCTTAAATGAAAGATATGTAAAATTGTATCAAAATATCATTTAATCTTATAATAACATGATACGTAAAAAATTAAAATTACTATCTACTTCAAATTTATGCAGCTATTTAGCCATTTCATTGGACACAAAATCTTACTAATAATAAAGATATTTACATAAATAAAATATGTAAATGACTAAATTTGTCTAACTACCAACCATTAATACCCATTGTCTATTTCTATGAATTTTTAAGAAAACAGGCCTGTCGAGAAGAATACGAAAAAAGTAACTAAAAATTATATAAATGCATAACTTATATTTTTAATATTATAAAAAATTTGAATTTTTTAAATATATTACAAAAATTTTAATATATACACAGAATGTTATGTATATGTCGATTACATTATGTATATTAATAAGAAGAGAGAGTAAAATAATTAAAAAAAAATAAAAAAGATTGTAATTACTTTAAAAAAAATTAATATTTATGTTATTTATACGAAAAAATAATGCACATTAATGGGTGAGCTTGATAGATTCATAAAGCCAAAGAGTAATTATTGGATGGCTGAAAAAGGAGAGGAGTGCGGGTCACAGAAGAAGACATCGTGATGAGGCTTTGTGCATGCACCTGATTCTATTTCTTCCCTCCTTGTATTATTACTAGGTATGTTCGTGCTTCGTACGAATTCATTGCGTAATTTTTTCTCCTAATATAATAATTAAATTACATGTAAAGATTAATATAAATTAACTATTATATATTATATTAAATAAATACATTTTAATATGCAATAATATCACTATCATAAATATATCATAAGATCTCAAATGTATGGTTTAAACAATTATGGGAATACAATACTACTAGATGCTCACATTACATTCACATATCACAGTGACAGTTACCTATTTACATTGGTAATATACTATTTATAAATTCTACAATAGCAGATGCATTTTTTCTGTTGTACTCAATCTCTTAAGTATTCACGATTAAACACCTATTAAATTAAATTTAATGATTAAATTAATTTAGACATTCTAAATCTGAGCATAAAACACGTTCTTTTTATCTTTTAAACCATGATTCACATTTAGGTGTTACCTTTGAAGGATGTGTTGGAATTTCATGCAGTACAAAATAGGATAAGACTTTTTAATTTAAAGAAGACCAACATAAAAGCTATCAAGATAAAAGTTTCAATAACCTAAGTTGTTGGGGTATTCGAATGAAAATCCATTTGTAAATTGATGAAAGAATTAAATCATAAGTAGTACTAATGAATAGGTATTTGTGGCATTGGTAATACCCTCTATATTTCTTTCTCTCGAAAATTTTCATATTCAACTATATGGTCCTTATAGGTTATGTTGCTCGAACTTTTAGAAAATATTAATGGGTGCGAATTGGATCCTTCAAAAATAATGTATTTTTAAAAGATTCGACACGGATACAACTAAATTTTGGAGAATCCAAGCAACTTAGCCTGTAGGTAGTTAGATTTGAATTCCCTATGTAGTCATTCACTCATCCCAGTGCATAATCTTAGATCCTAGGAGATTCAATTAGTAGTCCTTCCACTTAACTTTACCTTTACAACTCCAGAAATGGTGACACCAACATATCCTTAAGCTGACTCTACCGTTTAAAATAATATACTTTCACAATGAAAATTTACACTGTCGAAGAGATGAACTGAACATTAAATATTCGTTCACTTTTTTATACAACACATTGTATCCTTTCAGAACGTGAAATTTAACTTAATAAGTGGTGTGAATAAAGATTTGTGTATACAAAATGGCGCAACGGTTTATAGCCACTTAAGCATGTTCACATAAGACCATAAATTCTGAAACACCTTCATAAAGAATCATGATCAGCATATTTTCTCGGGAAGCCAAAGGCTGAAGCAAGCCATTCGAGAAAACCATTGACCGGCTTATCCTTGTCATCAGGCATTCTGAGAATAAGAAGATTATCCATGTTTGTTATAGCTCAATTAGCATCAATCCTTTTTGTAATGAAAATGAGAGGCAGAAGTACTATTTCATCAAGAATGTTTTTGAGTATGTAAGATAAGCTAGATTAATAATGATTAGAATTTTAACTTGCAAAACGTAAATATATAAAACATATTAAAGTCAAGTTTTACAAGAGTTACGTTAATCTTATTTACATGAATAAAAAAACTAAATCCAATGTTTTAGCTCCCTATAGGAGCAAATTCGATATTCTTCTATTACTGACCTCCACACTCTTCCTCAATCTTGACGTAATCATCTTCCTCATGCTCCTCGCCAGGGATGGGAGGACATTTAGGTAAAAAATAAGACATTTATATATTTACCATCTCCGAAAACACAAAAAACTCAAAACCACATCTAAATCAAACAAAATCAATCTCAAGTTTCAAGTAACACCACCCAATATATATAGCCATTAAGGTCAAAGTAGCAATCAAAGTAAAGATGCCAAATTATAAAATAACATGGACACTACATGATATAGAATCCGAAGTGAAGAAAGAAAGTAATGGGAGAAAATTGAACACACTAGAATAGGTAAATTCTGCTTAGAATTCAAAGTCTGCTTACAATAGTCCACAAATTATGTTAGTTTTCTCAGATGAGGGAAACATCTCCACTCAACCAGAGCAGGTCTTCTTGCAGTAGCTCATTACTTGCTCTTTTTTTTGAGTCCCAGGAAAAGCAAGCAGGTCTACTTTCAGTATTTAACTGCATCCTATGCTTTAAAGCTTTCAGTTTGAAAAACGATTAAGAAGATAGATACCATGATATTTTCTGAAAGTCACTCAACAATAACAGCAGTGAAAACAATAACAATATATCATATATAATTTCATGTGTGGAATTTAGGCAACGTAGCATATATGGGGTAGAGAGTCTATATCGGATAGATCCTCGACAAAATTTAAAATATAACTCAAAGCACTAAATAAGCTAAACTTAAAGATATTGAGATCAAACATAAGGTGTTACACACACTTGGTGAAAACTTATTTTATTTCCTTCACCTAACCTGATCATGTTTGTCTTCCTACAAGATATTTTGATGAATGAGTAGGTTAAAGACAAGATATTTAACTAAAACTTAATATGAAATTGAAAATCTTTAGCAATTATATCCAATGCAACACAAAAACACCATATTCGGTAGAGCTATATACACCAAATTTTTACACAAATGTGAAGTCACAATAAGATGAAATCTATCACTAAAAATACAATGGCATACCTAGTATATTTTCATCAAGTGGGATTCGATGAGGATAAGTGTAAGCAGTCCATAAGAGAGGTAGAGGTGGTTCAGTCATGTGATTTTTTTAAAATACAAGTCAATCAATCCCATTGGACAAAGAAAACATGTTCATTTCCATTTCAATAGGGCTAGTGCTACTTGACTATCATGTATACTAACAATGCCTTGATAGAGTTTTTATGAAATGTATAGTTGAAATATTTGGGATCCCAATTATGCAGCAAGGATGAGACATATCAAATGGAGATAAGAACTATGCATGTAATCGTGCTTACATATCTCATCTCAGAGTTCTTTCACAAAAGAAAGTATTTATCATTTACTATCCTAAGACACAGAAGAGCTATCCTACACACGGGTCAAATTTGTAGGAAGATTTTCATCTCAAAACAAGTAAGCAGGTAACAAAGAAGATGATGCATAGTAACATCTAGATGACCACATCTTTTATATTTTCACAATTCTTACAAAAGTAAGGAATACATGTGAGTTACATGTAATCATAGATATCAATTTTGCAATTACTGCAAAGAAAATTATGTTCATGAAAGACAATTAGTTGTTTATTCCCTCCTGGTTAGTGATAATTAACACCTCAATCTTCCTTTTTGCAAAATATATAATCATCATCAAAATAGGTAGTGAGTATTCCTAAAAAGACAATAAAAATTTGAAATGTGAGAAATCATGAATTATTACACTCACAAACACTGTAAACTTCTTTCAATAAATAAGTCTAGATATTTCTCCGATCATCTTGTTTGTGTCTAGGCCTCTGGATCAATTTTCTTTAAATATATCGAGGGTATAAGTAAGGAAAATTTTCTTTAAAACATACGGTTGATTGTTTTAGTTGTTTGTAACTTTTGAAGGATAAATAAGAGAGTCCATGAGTGAAGCTATGATAATATGTTTTATTTAGAAAGTCATATTTTACCCCTCAAGTATTTTCTCATTAAACATATCTTAATTAGCCCAAAATCTTTAAGATCGCTCATATGTTAAAAAGAAATATGTTACATAGTACAAACTTCATGTTGGTAACTAACATGATCCAAGATTTTAAAATACATAAAAATTAAGAAATAGAGAAGCAAAACATGTTTCAAATAATTCTTTTTTTTAATTAAACTTGCTATATTGAGCTCATGGTTGACTTTTTGAGCTAATTGCATAATTTGTAGTCTAGCCTACTGTTGTATATACTCCCACAACACTTTATAATTGTTGAAAATAAAATATATTATCTTTAACAATTTAAAAATCATGAAACACACTCTATGCACTACTATATAAATCAGCTATAAAAAGAATCAACAAATAAAAACAAAAACTTTTAATGTGTACCTCTGTTGAGGCACACATAAGTTCATTACATTCCTTTAAGGAATTGATTAGATCTTTATGCTTATACTGGAATACTCGTGTTCATTTCAAGCCCCCTAGATGAACTGAGAACAATTTCATATAGTTCCTTGCAAGCTCTTCACTAAGCAAAAGTCTCATATGACATCTCAATTCTAAATTACATAAAAAGAAAAGAAAGGATGACCATAAGAAAGAGATAAAATATAGAAAAATCATAGATCCCTTAATTGAACCATGCACATCAGCAGACAAATTCAAAAAAAGAACATAATTTATTTTTAGGCCATTGTAGCTCATTAATGGCATAAATTTAGATGTGAATATGACATGAATGGAAAGATTAAAGACATATCCCAAAAGACTATATGATTCTTCTATGTTTATTCATTATTACACTCAAAAGAGGACCAGGAACTTTATAAGTAGCATTTAGTCTGAAGCTACTATACAAATTCTATAACTTTTTTGGTAAGTTGACAAAGGGATGGCCAAGGTATTTTATGTATTGATAATATCAGTAACAGACATGGCCCATATGTGTCTTTTTAATTTCTCAATTATCAATCATATATATGAATAATGTGATAGTTGAGTGTAGAACTTAATATTAGCATTTAATATGAAATTACCGTACAGATTTTATAACTTACTTAATATGGCTGCTATAACATACCTATTATAGTTATATCAAATAAGGTCTGAGAAGGATAGAGTGTGCCTAGACCTTGATCCTACCTCATAGGTGTTTAAAAACTTGTTTAGTATAGTAATTTTGAACTATACTAAATTTTATTGTGTTTTTGTTATTTCCATGAAACAGCTCAAAGCAAACATTAGCTGTAAGAGCATTGTAAGAGCATCCAGATGACTTTATCCAAGAGACATCACACACCATTTACATTGCTTGTGTGGCATACAACAGTGTGTTCCTTAGATAAATTATGTTACCTGATTGGGACATGTTCTACTCCCTTCATCCAGTGTCGAGTATTATGGCTCAGTCAAGGCGTTGATTAGTGATCTTGTCTATGTTAGGTAAGAAATTTATATCTGACGAGCAATTTTTTGAATCCTTATTTTGTAATGACAAATTGTTATGTGATGATTTGTGACAAGTTGCTAATATTTTATGTTCTAAATGATAGTGATGCACCTGACGAACAATTTTGATGTCCTAAGGAAGCTTGTTCTTCCAGTTTATTTAATTTTTTGTTATCGTTTTCTTGATCGATTTACAAAGAACTCGTTTCACTGATCCATCTCGTGATGGTGTGTGTGAAGAGTCCTGTAGTTGGCCAGCAAAATTATCAAGTCATCCAAAATTTAGAAATAAAAAAGTACTATATCAACCTTTATTTTCAACCATGAATTGAAAAGTTGAACAAGATGTGAAAGAAATTTGTGAATAAACTGAAAAAGGTACCTATAATTAATTGTAGCATACCAAAAAAATGAAAAAAAAAACTGAAAGTATAATCTCTGAAAGAAGGCAGAAGAATAGCCAAGAGATTAGAAGAAGATTTGGCGAAAAGTGAAAGAAAAAGCATACCAATATATATTAAAAAAGAGAGTACCTCTTCATCATCCGATTTGAAGAGTTCACATACATAGCTACTGCATCCAAATGTAATAACTACAGTAATTTTTTTTCATGTAATACAGTTAATCAATATATATTACCTTCAAAATAGAAGAATTATCATCTTTTTTTAATTAATTAAGAGACAATATGAAAAAAAAAATTCTTTTCTCTCTCTTCCTAAAAGAGTGCATAAAAAATAATTGTTATTAGATTATCTATTACAAGCATCAGAATACCATCAATAATGATCATACAAGCCCCCAATAAAATATAACAATAACTAGGACTATAGGTATCATCTTATGGATCTCAAATCTTATCGCCAAAGTATTTACTTATTGATTTCAAGTTGAAAAATTTAGTAGAAAAATAGACAATTATCTTTTAAGAAATTATATCTATAGAGCAATATTTTAGAAGTAAATAACATACCTTTCAAATTTCTCAGTAACAGATACTTAGGATAGAACACCTGAAAAAGAGTAATAAAAATTGTATTCAATTATCTCTGGCATATAATTATTCTGGATATCAGACAAGAAGACTAACAGAAGTGTTAGGCAATAACAAATAAGGAAGAGATGAAAAAAAACTTGGGACGATAAGCATAAGAATCAAAATATTGAAGCAATTATGTGTCTATGAAATCCAAAATTGTTTGTTTATGGCTTATTGTCAAGTACCTTGGGTGCATTAGAGCAATTGTCAATAGATTTGTTTATGGCTTATTGCCAATCACCTTGGATGCATCAGTATAATTATCTATTTCTTCACCGTTGTTGTTCTACAAGAAATTTTAATTTGTCGAGAATGTGCTTACAACTGTAAAGGAAAATTTCAACAAAACACAAACAATTGGATATACACAATTCAAGAAATCATAAAAAAGAGTAGTCAAAAAGAAATACTGATCAAATACCCATTTCCCAAAATGGGTACACAAACAAAGATACAGTGAAATAAATTCACCACAACTACAAAGTATGAGTTGTCAAACCTACCAAGCATCAATAGTGTGTTAAAAATCATGTAGCCACAATGTCTTGAGTATGAACTATGTTGTCTGAATGAGTATACAGTGTATTAAATGTGTTTTGTAGCTCTATGGCTCTTCTTTTTGACTCTGAAAAAAATAAAAATTATCAACCCAAAATTCTAGTACTAAATCGATAACACTAATTTAAATGTAAGGTATTTGTTAGTCGCAGTTTGAATTTGGGGTTGTAAAATATTGTCAGGTAGAACTTCAAGTGTTGATTTCGAAAGAAAATGAGAGAGCGAAAGAGCTTGAGAAGAATGGTCAGAAGTCAGATAACAAGAAAAAAGATAACTCAGACCTATTGAGCTTATTACACAATTTGTAATGTAGCCTACTACTATAAACATCTTCACAACACTTTCTAATGGTTGAAAGTGAATTATTCTTAAGCCCCTAGATGAAAGAAGTACATTTTCACATAGTTCTTTCAAATATCTTCATTAAGCAATTGTATTAGATGATATCTCAACTAACCAAAAAAAATGGATATCTATAAGTAGAGGATCAAATACAGACACATCAAAACTCCTTTAACTGAACACTATGCTTCAGACACAAAACAAACACATACATCAACTTTGTTGCAAAAAATGAAAGTGAAGAACCACTGACAACCTATCATTTCACAATATTAAACATAGAAGACGTTGGTTCAATTTAAGACAGTGGCAGTCTAGTATATTGTCAAAATTTTATTTGTGGATTCGGATGGACAATGGTGGTGCTCGATGAACATCAGAGCTGCTTATTCAATAAGAGAGAAAATAGGAGATTCTAGAATTATTTGGTGTTATAATTGGTAACTGAAATTACTTGTTTGCCCCTATACGTTCTATTTACTACTCCCACCGTCCCATTTTACTTGTCTCAAATTAAGATGACACAATAAAAAAAAGTAAATAACATGGCTAGTTTACCAAAGTACCCATATTAAATGATGTTTATATTTTAATTTAAAGAAAAGGTAATAAATGCAAAGGGTAAAACATGGAAAGAAAAGTTTGTCTTATGTTGATAAGTAAAATGGGACATCAACTTAGCCAATTTGGGACGAGTAAAATGGGACGAAGGGAGTAATGAATATATGCCCTTGGTCGTTCAATCACTCACCTTTCTATATAATAGATAGAAATTTTTTACCCCATATGTAGAGATTCCACTCTTTTGTTTTTGGTTGTGATTCAAATTTACAATCTTCAAATTAAAAGTAAAGGGGACTTTATTATTAGAATAATTTTGTTTATTCCTTTTTGATATCATTGATAGAGTGTATAAATATAGTGTAAAATATGATATATTAGTGATGCTTGTATTAGTCATATTAATATTTGTTATGTTTGCATTAGTTATATTAAAATTATTTCTTATGTATTGTTTGATGTGGTGTGTTAAAAATAACTTGCATTTCATATTTTTAAATATAAAAAAGGATAAAAATATTTTTGAACTGTATAAAATGGAGCAAAAATACCCCATTTTTGTTTTCTGCCTTAAATTTTTTTGCATTTATTTTTTAGCTATAAAATTTTCCTCGTCTTAATGGAGTGCCATCAAACACATCAACTGAAAAAAATTATCAAATGACCAATCCACGCCAGCATCTTATTTACGGAAAAGGACGAAAACTATCCTTGAACTATCCGAATTGGAGCAATAATAACCTTCATTTATTTTTTTGGCTAAAAATTATCCTCTATTTATTTCTTGGCTTAAAAATACCCCTTCATTGATTTTTTGACACATTAATATCCCCCACTTAACAGAGTGTCACCAAGCACACTATCCAGAAAAATATAGTCACATGGCCAGTCCACGCCAACATCTCATTTAATACCCAATCAATCCACTTAAATATCCAACTTAATAGCCCATTTAATGTCCGTACTCGACCCATCTTCACAAAATTCAACCTGTCTTCTTAAGTAATTAAAGGGTAATGATAAATTAACCCTTCATTTCACTTTACCTCTCTTGAAAAAATCGATACAAATTAAAAATTCTGAGGAAAAAGAAAGCCATTAGTGCATAGGTTAAAACTTGACCCGTCTCTATCATGTCAAAGAATATGAGAGAATTCAAGCCATGTACTTAGGACTTTCTTTTCCCTTAATACTACTAGTATGAATCGATTTCTTTTAAGAGAGTTTATGTGACGATGGATCGAGTATAAGTATTAAATAGGTTGTTAAGTTGGATGGTTAACTGAGTCAGTTAGGTATTAAATGGGATGCTCATGTACACTAGTCATGTGATAAAAAAAATTCACGTGGTGTGCTTGGTGGCACTTCATTGAAGTGAGGAGTATTTGTAAGCCAAAAAACAAATAAAGGGATATTTTTTAGTAAAAAGAAATAAAAGAAGAGTATCTTTGCACAATTTCAAAAAGTTTAGAGGTAGTTTTGATCGTTTTCCATAACTGGGATCTAAAGTGGACTGACCATGTGTCAATTTTTTTTTGCGTGGTGTGTTTGGTGACACTCCATTAAAGAAAGGGGTATTTGTGGGCCAAAAAATAAATAGAGGGATAATTTTGAGCCGAAATTAAATGAACGATATTTTTGCTCCATTTCAAATAGTTCAGGCGTAGTTTTGACCCTTTTTCATTTTAAATAAAAAATATATTATAAAAATACCTTCCAAAAATATAATGTAAATGATGTGGAAAGATTTTAAGAGGTTATTGTGTCATTATTCGTGCTAATGCATGCATTAGAGTCCCTTGCATTGCTAATATTATGATTTTTCATGTATTAGTTATGCATAACATAATACACAATATAGTCTATAAATAATGGCTTGCATTATTTTTTCATGAGTAAATACATAATTACACCACTGATCTTGTTCAAGTTTTGCAAAAAGACACCTAAACTTTAACTTCGATCTATTACCCCACGATTCTTCTTTATTTCATTGCAAATATATCATTTTTCATTGAATCTCAGTCACAATAAAGAGAATAGATGCACACACCAATCAGGTGCTGCCACGTGTTAAATATTTTTAATTTCATATTTTATTTTTTTTAATAAATTTTTTTCTTTTTATTTAATTTATCACCCCTCTCTTCCCCCACCTCACCCCACGTCCAATAGCTCCCCCCTCCCCCCACGCGTCCAGGTCAACAACTCTCTCTACCCCCGCGTCCATTTTCCTCTATTAAAATGGAGCTTAAAGCTCCTATACAATCTCCATTTTAATGGAGCTTTAAGCTCCATTTTTATTTATGACCCCACCCTACCTCCCCACTCCTACCCCGTCCAATACCTCCTTCCCCCATTTTCGTTCAGTTTTCTCTATTAAAATGAAACTTAAAGCTCCATTAAAATGAAGGTTGTACATCAGATTTCCTTTTTAAAATTATGGTGATGATGATGTTGTTGTTGTTGCTTTAATTGATGTTGTTGTTGTTGTAATTGATATTGTTATTGTTGTAATTGATGTTGTTGTTGTTGTTGTAGTTGATGCTGTTGTTAAGTTATAGTGATGAAGAAGAAGTTGGGAAAAAAGAAAATGATGGATGTGTGGAGTTGCGGGAGTGGGGAGGGGGTTACGAGATAATTTTAAAAAATAAATAAACATTAATTTTTTAAAAAATATAAATTATATATTAAATTATTTACACGTGACAACTTCTAATTGGTCAAAAAGTCAATCTTTGCCTTTTCCTATGCTTGTGGCGCGTGTATACATATAGAGAGTTAAAATGGTGTATTTGCATCGAAATAAAGAAGATTTGTAGGTAGATCGAAGTTAAAGTGTAGGTGTCTTTTTAAAAATTTTGAACAAGATCAATAGTGTAATTATGTATTTACTTTTTTTTTTTCACATTGATCCATATATAATGCACAAAGTTAATGCATACATTATCTGTTCACTTTACAAAAAATAATTATTCCATCATACTTTCTCCCTTTATTTTTATTTATCCATATTATTAAAAATAAATATCTAATAATACTTATTTATTTTAAAAAATAATGAATATTTTATCCATTTGTTCTTATTTTATCACTGGTATTAAATATTACTGTATTCATTATCCAATGCATTTTAAAAATATTAAATTTGTTATGTTTAAAAGGTGATATATTCCCTTTATTTTATTTTATTTGGTTCCTACACCAAATGTAAATGTTCCAATTTACTTGTCTATTTTCACGAAATAAGAGTGTTTTATTACTTCTTTTTTTATGTTATCCTCAATATTAAATAATTAAAGAAAGAGTAATATTTGGATCTAAATTTCAAAACATCATAAGTAAGGTTAATTTTATGAAATACTCCTATAATTAATATTTTTTTAATGAATATGTCAAATCAAAATAGGTCAAGTAAAAGGAACCGGAGAGAATAGCAAAATTACTCCTATTATTTATTGTTTATTAAGGTGTATGATAAAGCAATAGTGAATATGTATTGTTAGATGGATTGAGTAGTTGTCCAACTTACTAGATCAAGAGGGGATTAATCAACTTTTTCAATATTACGCTTATAATTAATTCTTTTTGAAAGTGTGAATACTTGTTTGTAAAGATTTAAAAAATTTCCTAAGGAGTAAATAAGTAAAATTTGTGTTCTTATTCATGATTTCTTAATATGTGTGAATAAAAAAACAATGAATAACTATTATTCGACAAATAGAGTAGCACTGTAAATTAAATAAATTTCTCATACTACTTTTTTCTATGATCTAAGCTTTTTAGAATCAAAAGATGTATTCATTAGAAAAAATTTCGATGTTACTTTTCTTTTTAATTGTTTTTTATATCATCTGTAGTTTTAAGAAGAATTAGTTAAACTTTTTGGTTCTTAGATTTTTATAAAATAAATTATTGACAACATTTCATAGGAAAAAAGAAAAAGAGTTATGTTGTATTCATTAGAAAAAATTTCGATGTTACTTTTCTTTTTAATTGTTTTTTATATCATCTGTAGTTTTAAGAAGAATTAATTAAACTTTTTCGTTATTAGATTTTTATAAAATAAATTATTGACAACATTTCATAGGAAAAAAGCAAAAGAGTTATGTTGATAATTATCCTTTAATTAATGTTAATTAAATATTTTTTAGAAAAAGTATTTAGTTTGAATCGAATAGAGTATTATTACTTGTATTTACTGCTAAGGACTATAAAGATAACTTGTGCTTTATAATATTAATATTAAGTCTATTTGGTCATAAGAATTTTTCACTATATTTTAAAAAATTACTTTATTTTATTCAAAAAATATTGTTTGACCATAAAAATTTTAAATACAAGTGAAAATATCAAAATACCTATTTCACTTTTTCTCATCTCATTTTTTCCACTTTTTAGTTATATATAAGTATTTTAAATTCTAAAAGTCTTTTTAAAAAGATATGGCTAAACATAATTTCAAATATTTAAAATAAAATTAAAAAAAAATAATTTTTATGACCAAATGCCTATTTAATTTAAAACTAAAAAATAAAGGATGCACAATCGTTCAGGTGATCTTCTACTAGCCAGTGATCAAAAATTTATTGCTTCCAGTTTATTAACGTGCAATAAAAAAAAACACAAATCATACCATGGCACTTGTCAAAGCCGAACTCTAGAGCTTTACAAGCAACTTGTGAGAATGAAGAAAGTCATTCTCGATGTAACACGAGGAGCCTCGAATCCCAACCCCTATAGCATTGGCACGAGATTGGCCATCCCAAAGAAGCCTCGTCTGAGTATACCGTTTTACAGCTACAGATAGTCATAATATCCTTGAAAGTTCAACAATCAACCTCAATTCGTGTGCCCATCTACCCCAATCAGTACAGAAGGTGGGATTACACGGAGATGGTAGAGAGTACAGATGAAGATGAGGATTGAAATAATAGCAAGGAGGATGAGCTAACCGTTACTGCAGATAAAACAACAACCTTTCAAAGCTTATACAAATATTTGGAGTAATTTTCATAAATAGTACCCCAAATTTTGATAATTATCAATGAATATCATTTTTGTTTCTTTTAGAATAAAAATATCATCTAATTATTTTTATTGTTCTCAAAAGATATTTGACATATTAAAACCTTCTTCTCTCCTATTTGACATATCATATTGTTAAAATCTTATTGTCTTAACAATAAACCTGTTTAATTCTTTAAATTCATTTATTTAAATCCATGTCTTATAAACTACAAGAAAAATCTAAATTACGTAAAATAAAAAAATTAAAATTTTCAAAAAAATTATCGGTAACCTAATTCTCTACAAGTTTTTTAATGAAACTAATTCGATGAAAAACCTATAAATTTTTCTATCAAACACAATTTGAAGGAGAAAATCTAAGTTTTTTTTTTTCTCAAACAAAATTTGTTTAAAAAAATCATAAAAGTAATTATCATTTGAAAAATTTAATTTGCATACTAGCCTGCAAAATTTTAAGTAAGATCTTTTAGATAAAAAGATAATAAAAAATGAATTCTTGCAGATTTTCCCCAAGTAAATTTTATTAAAAAATCAAGTAAATCTGCAAAATTAATATAGGCAAAAAACTTTAGAAAACAAAAATTCATTATTTTTAATTTATTTTTTTATATTATTTTTTGTTTCTATTACACCATATTTTATCTTATTATATGATTAGACACCAATTATATCCTTTCCTTATCCTAAACCCACAAAAAGTAAGCGATAATTGGTTGGGTACTATTTTAAAGATTCATTTGTAATATTAGATCATTTTGTTAATTTTTTTTAAAAATTTAATTTGTTTCATGACTAAATAACTTTTCTTTCCTTCAGAAATAGTACATTTAGTACGTATATGAAAATCTGAAAGCCATCTTTTTATTTCTTTTACATTTTAAGAATCTTTAGTATATGAAATAAACAACCAAAAGATATTAAATTAGTACCAATTCATATAAATACCTTGAGTTTTAAAAATATTATTAAGCGGTGAATTAAATAAATTAGAAAAACTTTGAAAAGTATTAAATAAAATAATTCAAACCTTTAGCTTTATGTGTACACTTAGACCACAAAAATTATTTTCGTTTAAGTTGTGTGATTATCTAATATTTTTATCACATGATATAATAATTTTTCTCGTATCGAATAAAAAATAAATATAATTTGTATTCTATTTTTTAAGAAAAAAATAGATATAAAATTTAAAGTACATAATTAAATAATTCCTCAATGATAAATATATCATGTGTATTTATTTTTTAAAAAATGGATAAAATTTAGTTAAATAAATTTGATAAATTAAATAGATCTATTTAATATATATATATATATATATATAAGAAATTTTAATGACATAGCATGCCAACTAGGAGAGAAGAAATATTTTTGAAGTGTCAAGTATATTTTGAGGAAAATAGGAATAGTTGAGTGGTATTTTTATCCTAAAAGAAACAAAAGTGATATTTGCAGGTAATTTTTAAAACATGAGTAACTATCCATGAAAATTACTCCAAATATTTGAGGTTAAAGGTGGGATAAGTATTAGACTCATAAAAATAACTTAATGTTTTAATAATGTCAAACTAACAAAATAAATATGCAGGTCCAAGTCTGAAAGATTTCAGGGTCAAATGTAATCCGCGGAGATCATGACTACATATGGAAGGAATTAAATCAAAGCATGGAAGAGAGAACATATGGAAGGAATCAAATCAACGCATGAAAAATATCCCTAAGATATGGAACCAGAAATATGTATATTGAAGGAGCAAGTCATGAAGCATAAATCAGGATTATGGCGGGATGTTAGGACTTTCAAATAAGGAAAAGGATCGTATCAATTATATGAAAATGTAGAGATATGGATCCTTGGTTCACCAAAGAAAATAACATACCTCAATACACGGATATATCTGATACGAACGTGCTATCGATATGAGGCCTCAATCAAGGAATCCAATCAAATCCTTAATTGAGAAGAAATTCCTTGGGATTTCCTTTTAGAGCAAAGAAGTTTCTAAAGATGAAGACTATATAAAGATGATAGAAGACGGAAGACAACTTACACAAATTCCTAAGAAACTCTCAGTGTGTCTTAATCTTTAGTCTTCATAAAACTTTGTAATTCTCAATTTACAATAGTTACAAAAAAAAAGAGAAAGATCGTATCAGCATAGTTATACCAATTGAGGCTGTGTCACAAGATCTGAATATCAAACTAAGATTAAAAATTGTACAACCCTCTGTAATTCTAATCTCCTATTGAAATCTCTAAAGGAAGCCCTTGTAACACAAAGGGATTGGAGTAGGCATCACACCAGTGATCCGAACCAGGATAAACAATTGTGTTCTTACTTACTTATTTATTTATTCTTTCAGTTTTATTTGGTTTTATTTAGTATACTAACCTGCAGGTGAGTTGACTGTCAAGGCAGATCAGTCAACTCAGAAAAAGTTTTCAATTCACCCTCTCTTGAATTTCAATAAGAAGTTATATAGGTTAGCCAAGCTAGAGAGAAGAGGGATCAGTATCTTGATCGGGTGAAGTGCATCAAGAATGAGTACGATCATGTCCCCCAATTCACATTTTATAAATGAAGTATATATTGTTAAAGATAATATAGATAGTGATAAGGATAAAAATCCTAAAAAAGTCTCAACTCTGTAGAAGTAGTACAGTAGGAGTGAGACTCTTGTACAAGCTGACGTTCTTATGATTAGTATAGCTGAAGTATAGAAACTATTATCTGTATATATAAAATCGTTTGTGTACTTGTTAAAGCATCAATATAATATCCAACCTTTCCCTATATTACGTTCTGCGTGTATAATTCTTCATGCTATCCTGGCTTTTGAAGCTATTCTGTTACTTACCTTATTTCCAATTTCTCTACAACATACAAACACATGGCTTCAAAATCTTCCTACTCCTTCTCAACAACCTCTCTTCATCACCTTATTTCTTCATATCCTATGTAACTAAAACCTTCTGACTATTTGATATGGAGAACATAAATTATGCAACTTATTTAAGTGATGAGATTGGACTATCTTATCGAGGATAAACCAAAAGGCATTGATGTTGAAAGTACCAGTGAAAGCAGTGACAAAAGCACCAGCAAAAACAATGACAAAATTAGTGAATCGGCTGAGGAAAGGGATGAGAAAGATGTTTTATTGAGAACCTAGATGAAATATGTCAGAAGAAAGTATGCATCTCATTATGTTGTGCATGACTGCCACACATATATGGGAATGTATAGAAGACACTTATCTACAGGAAACTAAAGATAAGAAATTCCAATTGAAGCAATAACTTCAAACCATTTAACTTGACAGCAGGACTATTGATGAGTTTTTGAAAGAACTCAAGAGCATTTGTGATGGTTTAGCTACTATACACAAACCTGTGGATGATGATAGCAAGGTAAGTAACTTTGCTAGAGGTCAAGGTCCTAAGTATAAAAGTTTTAGGATTGTGGTGGTTGGAAAGGTACTTTATCCAAAATTAAACAATCTAGTCACTACCTTAAGGGGCTTTGAAAGGGAATATTTTGAAAAAAGCAATTTTATGAAAATGAATGATTATTTATCTGATGTGATGGTAGATAAATTCAAAATACTTGTTTTGTATGCACTTAGAGATATAAAAGTAGCAGATATAAGAAAAATCATATTAGAAAAAGCTTTTGGTAAATATTACATGACTAGAGTAAATTATATACCATATTTACCTAACTACTCTTACAAATATTTACGATGATAAGTTACATAGAATTTTTAGAAAAAGATATAAGAAACATACAGTTACTAGAAAAACAGATAAAAATAAATATAGACAAATACATGGAAAATAAAGATATAAAGAAAACATACAACAATAGAGAGGGAGAGAGAGAGAGAAAACTTTACTACTAAGAGAGGTATCTATAGCTCAAGAGGAAAAATGCTTAAATTTATTGGACACAACAACAACCAACATATTAGGAAGCATAATCAACGATATGGATATGCTCAAAAAGGGCAGGGAAAGGTAGGATCATCAATATGAAAAGTATGTGGAAGAAACAATCATACTACAATGAAATGCTTTTACAGGTGGGACTTTTCCTTTCAAGCACCAGAAGATCTGACTTATGCACTTTCTACGCTCAAATTAAATAATCAAAATGGTGGAGACAATGCTCATTACATGGATTAAGGAGAAAACGCTCACATTACCTGTAACGCCTCGAGTCTGCACCCCGAACGTCATACGGTGCTCACGACCCCAAAGGACCACAAGCTAACCCATGATTGGTACCTGCTGTGAACACTGCAAAATAATACTAAAATAATATGAAAAATTAGGGTGAAGTGACATAAGGTTCATAATCTAAATACTGATAAATATAGTACTGAAATAACATCTAAAAACTGAATACTTGTCATGACCCGAGCCGAGGCCTTGGCCGTGATAAGCACCCCAAACCATGGAGGCCCGAATGCCCTTCTACATCTGGTAATCATGCACAATACTAGAAAAATAAATAAAAGATATAGAATTATAATAAACAGAATTATGGTCATAAATTTAAAATATGTTCGACAATATGGAAAATAAGTTTTTCAACATCTAATCAACATCTTTCTCAATCTGGGAAATCTCTACTACATAAGACGTCAATAACTTGTCTAAATCTGGGACAAGGCCCCTAGTGGACCTAAACCAAATAAAATAACAACTGACTGAAAAGAAATAGGCCTTTCGAAATAAAGAAGGCTCACCAACTGCACACACTTCTCTTCTGTCGGAACAAGTTTACGGCTTAGCAGGACCTCTAGACTGAGCCTTAGACCCTGAAATATAGGGGGTTAATACAATTGTACTGGTACGCAAAGGAATCCAAAATAATGTATTTATATATATAAAATAAATGAGAGCAGGTCATGAAACATCATGCATGATATAGGTCCAAAACACATAGGCAATTCTTTAAAAATCATAAAACATTCTAATCAATGCAATTCTGATATTTGTATTACTTCTGAGTTAGGTGGCATTCCCCTACAAGTCTAACATTCCAAGGGCTATATGGAATCCGCCATTGACTCGGCGGGGAAGCTCCCAACCCGAGTTTATCGCAAGGGTTGGAGTGTCTAAGTCTGATACGCCATAGGGCACTAGGCCAGCATAAAATCCCTCTAGGGGATGTAATAACCCATATAGGCAAAACACAGTTTTGAAAAATGAGTTATCTGAACTCGTGCCTTATTCGGGGAACAACCTAACGTCTCTTTATTCTCAATTTTAGCCTTTTCTAAACATGTATCTTTCTGAATTCAAGATATATAAGTCTGAGTAAAATCTGCTTCTATTTTATTCTGTGTCTGTTATGGCATTGTCCGTATTGGTATCGTCATACCAAGCCTTGCAAGTCGTAATTTCTGAGCCATAAAAATAATATCACAGTTTTCTCTTTAAAATATAAGGTTAGACCACCATATTTCAAACAATTCAAGAAGATTCATTATTCAATACATTTATCAAATTACGCAAAGATCATTTCTTCCAATCATTTCAACAAACATATGGTGGTCATGTATTTTTGACAAATCATGCAATTCTTTCATTATATTTCTTCAACATTTATCAAAATATAAAACCCCCTTCTCATCAATTTAAATCAAATCTTAAATCATTTAACAATAGTCAGGAACATTAATACCATGCTTCTAAATAATATTCTAAAAATCAAGAGGTATTACAACATGAGAGGGAGCGTAAATAGTTATGCTCTCAATTCAATTATCAACTTTTACCACACACACACACACACACACACACACACACACACACACACACATATATATATATATAAGATTTCAATTCAATTTGGGGGAAATGCCTCAAGACCAAAACAATAATGTCATTAAAGAATTCATAAAGTAACATTGTAATATAAATCCTAAAACACCTTCAAAATTCTTGATTTCACAATGTTAAAAGTTATTGAACAATTTCTCTATTCCTAAGAAGTTTTAGGAAAACCCCATATACCTTAGATTACTTAAAAGGAAGAGTGGAATCCGAATCACACTTAAGTTCTTGAAATCCTTGGCTTCCAAGAGGACTCTTGATTTATTGGGGAGGGACTAGGGTTTTGATTTAAGATGATAAAAGTAGTTTCTGATGATATTTTTCCCTAAACACTCTTTAATTTAGTATTATGGCAGAGTTATGATGAAGGAAAATGATTGAATTGCCCTTCCCAAGGCCAGTTGTTTAAAATAAATTTGCAAACTGGGCGCCGATGTGCAAACCAACATGACGCATCGGTATCACATTGATTCATTGCTTCATCGATGCGACCATCGATGCGGCACATCGACTTCGTGTCGATTCACTATTTCCAATGTCCAAACACACCTCTAATGCTATCCAAAAAATACAAAACTTTTCCGACACATCCCTTTTTCTCCCCTGAACATGAAACAACTTAAAAATTAACTTTCCAAGGTCGGGAAGGTCAAAAATAAAATCATCAAAGGTTAGGGGTTCAAAATGTGACTTAAGTCCTTTTGACACTTAGAAAATTTTTCAGAAGATTGACCCTCCAAGAATACTACAAAGTGATATCAAGTCGAGAAAACTATGGGGTATCACATTATCCCCCCTCTTGGGATCATTCGTCCTCGAATGATGGCTTAGATAACAGACAAGCACGATTTCAAACATACAAAGAAAGAGTATAAAGAGAGAGTAAATAAGTGATACCTTCTATGTCATCACTCACTATCTCAAAGAGGCCTGGGTACCTACTTCTCATGTTATCTTCTGACTCCCAAGTAGCTTTCTCCACTTTTGATTCTTCCACAACACCTTGACTGAAGTTATTTCTTTACTCCTCAACTTTTGAACTTGGCGATCCAAGATTGCAATAGGCTCTTCTTCATATGACAAAGAATCTGTCACTTTGATTTCCTCTACAGGCAACACTAGGGAATGGTCTCCAATATACTTTTTTAACATGGACACATGAAATACGGGATAAATAGAAGCCATATTTGCGGGTAACTCCAACTCATAATCGACCCCACCTATTCTTCAGAATCTGATATGGTCCTATATAGAGAGGACTCAACTTTCTTTTCTTCCCGTATTGCATGACTCTCTTCATATGGGAGAATTTTAGAAACACCCAATCACCAACCTCAAATTTTAGCTTTCTTCTTCTAACATCGACGTAGGATTTTTGGCGACTCTAGGCTGTCTTGAGTCATTCTCTAATGATTTTCACCTTCTCCATTTCCTGATGAACAAGATCAGGCCAAAATAACCTCATTTCACCTAATTTGTACCACCCAATCGGTGATCTATATCTAATCCCATAAAATACCTCAAAAGGGGCCATCTTAATGCTGGCATGGTAGCTATTATTGTAGGCAAACAATATCAATGGAAAATGATCTACCTAACTACCTTTAAAGTAAATTACACAAGCCCTCAACATGTCCTCAAGGGTCTGAATGGTGCGCTCAGCTTGCCCATCCGTCTGAGGGTGGAATGCAGTACTCAGGTTCACTTGGGTACCTAAAACCCTCTAAAGCAATCTCTAAAACTGTAAAGAGAATTGCATATCTCGATTGGATATAAGGGATACTGGTGCCCTATGCAAATAAACTATTCCTCAATGTACAGCCTGGCATAATCATCTCCCGAGTAGTTAGTCCTCACAAGCAAAAAGTGTGCTAACTTGGTCATCCGATCTATAATTACCCAAATAGAATCATACTGGTTTAGGGACCTCGAAAGTCCTGTGATGAAGTCCATACTGATCATCTCCCATTTTCACAAAGGCAAAGCTATCTCTTGGGAAGTACCACCTGGTATTAAATGTTCCACTTTAACTTGTTGGCAATTCAAATGCTTACAGACAAAATCAGCCACATCACGTTTCATATTATTCCACTAATATATAGCTTTAAGATCATGGTACATTTTAGTAGAGCCTGGGTGAACAACATATTTCAAAGTGTGAACTTCGCCAAGAATTATTTTCTATAAACCATCCACATCTGGCACACATAACCTACCTTGATATCTCAAAATCCCATCACCGCCAATTTCAAATGAAATCACTTTTTGCTGACCCACATCTTTCTTGATTTGAATCAAAATGGGGTCCTCGACCTGCTTTTCCTTCACTTCAGCACATAAGGAGGATTTTGCTGTCTCATGCACAACTACTCCTCCATTTTTGAAATCCAGAAGTCGCACCCCTTGATACTAAAGGTATCTAAATGATCACAAAATAGTCCGCAATCTCGCAAAAATAGGCCATACATACAAAACACCAAGCGAAAATAACAAACACAAACTTGAAAAATAAAGAAGATAGATAAATTGACATAAAGAGAATACAAAATGTAGCAACAAAAGAGTGTATCAAACTCTAAAACCTCTACAAATCACATTAACAAGAACCAAGTTCTTACGCGAACACAAGAGGAACTCGGTTCACTCAAGCACTCATATTTCTAGCCGTTTCACAACACAAGTGGAACCTTTCACTTGTGATGTTCAAAGTTGGTGGTCTACTCTCTTCTTAAGAGGAAAATAGTGTTTCAATGTTAAAATTTTCATTCAAAATAAGCTAACTAAGAAAATAATACTAAGGGATTCCTACTTATAGTCTATTACAAAAGAGATGGAAAATGACATATTTACCCTTAATGAAGGGGGTGGGTTTGGAGTATATAAATGGGGATAACTTGTAGTGTTTTTAAGACATTCAAGGCATGTCTTCACACTTTAATACATACACTCCCTTGGATAAACTTAAGACATGCTAAACCGCGTCCATTTTCATAAATGCGCCTTGTAGTCTTTGTAGTTCTAGAGATTGGACAAGTCTTTAAAAAAGGCTTCAAAAGGTCTTTAATTCCTTTGTAAATCCGAAACGTGGAACTTCAACAAAAACTTATAATCCTTTTGATCCTCATGCTTGTATCATCCTCTCCACCTTGAAAGGAATTTGTCCTCAAATTTGCACCTTGCAAAATCAAAGAGAGGGAAAATAAGCTCACAATCCTCATGGTAGGAGGGTTAGTATTAGTACCACAAATTATATATACATGCCAAGGGGGTACACTTTTGTAATACAACCAACAATCCTTCGTTATGATCATGAAACACATACCACAAGAATCACAAAGGACATGACTAAGATAAATATCAAGGAAAGAGGATTGCAATCTGAAACTATCACATATGTCATCAACCCAAGGTTGGTTTGGAATATACCCATGGGTTCTTTGTGTGTGACTTGAAAAGCTTAGCATGAATGGCACAAAGGAATTGGCTTTGGCAAATATCAAGAGATAAGGAAACTACAATGGTCTTAATGGCTTTACTATACCCAAAAGGTAAGACTACCTTCATCTTAGGAACCATAAGATACATTTGTTTCATTACCTCTACAAAGGACCTCATCATATATAGTGCCACAATTGGTCTTAAGATCCAGCTCAACCACATATCACCATCATTCAAATAAGAAAACCAGCCACCAAACTTCCTAACGCAATATAAATTCAAAATTAACATGGTTATCATCATAGGTAAAGAGGTAGTGTAGAAAGGAATCTAGTGTGAAGACATCTTGCCGAGGGGGTACACTTTTAAAATTCAACCATAAATCCTTTATTTTTACCATGAAACACGTAGTTTTAAAATTACAAAGGATAGGGATAAGATAATCATCAAATAAAGATAAGCATCCAACTCACTAGTGTTTCGGGATCAAAGGGATGGTGTAACCAAGGGTAAAAGCCAAGATTAACCAATCCTTTTACTAGGCTATCATCCAAGCCTAAATAGTTGTGGCCTAGAAGTCTTATCTTAAGAGAAAGCACACCTTTATTCAAAAGTTTTCCAAGCATATGATTACCTTGAGCAAAACTAGTAGCACGGTTTGCATCACATAAGCTTAAAAGAATATGTCCAATATCATAGTCAATATTACAAGAATGAACACTAACTTGAGGATTTTGAATCACATTACTCACATGATCAAGTAGTGAACTATCCTTAAGAGAAAATTTACCAACATATGCAACAAAAGAACTACCAAGGAAAAATTCATGCTTTTCTACACTATGTAAACCCGAAGCTACTTCACATTGGATACTAATATCCTTATCACAACATTTCAAGCCTAAGGAAGTGTAGAGTGCAACAATTATACCTCGGTGTATGCCATAACAGTCCACTTGTTTGGAGCTTTTGGCCAAGGGTTTCACTAGCTCATTTCCCATGTTCTCATGTGGAATCCCTTTTTTATCCTTGTTTGATAACATATGAACTTGAACCTGTACATAAGAAGGGTCAATGCTATGAAACGCACTAGCATATGGGTTAGTGAGTATCAAAGATTCTTTGTGGGAAAATCCCACAAGCATATTTTTCTTTCCCTTTCCTACTTCACTACCTGCGGTTTCCCTTTCCTTTGCCCTCTTCTCTTTACATTTTTCTTGTATATCACCACTAAGTTTCTCTCCATCTTGAGTATTGGCCTCATTCTCCTTAGATCCTAACTCTCCATCTTTTTCTACTTGGATGGTGTGTTTTCGGGTTAGTGTAGCTTGGGAAGGAGACATTGGATTTAGTGGAGTGTAGGGTCTTTGAATGAAAGGATTTTGAAGTGTAGGATTCAGTTTTAGGGATAGAATTCGGGTTCTAAGTCCTCCTTGTGGAACTTGGTGGAGTGAGGAACGGCTAGGCCCATCTTGTTCTCGGCTTTGGGAGTAAAGATTGACTTGGTTTGTAGCACTTGGTGGATACAATCTTTGGTGCAAGGTCTCGGGAGTAATAGTAGGTGAGGTGTTTTGAGTGGTATCAGATCGAGAGCTCCTTTGGCTTTCCACCCTCTCCAATCTTTCACTCGTTGAGGCCACATCTGAACCCAACTTCTCAACATTTGCCTTCATCCTATCCACACCTCGAGACAAAGTTTCAAGACTAGCTAAGAGGACATTCATAACATTATTTTCCACGGTTGGGGAATTGGAGTTTTTGGGTTCCATTTGCAATTATACCTACAAAAAAAACAAATGTTAGTTCAAAATACGCTAGACATTCTTCACACTCGGCTTCCTCACTTGGTCCTTCAAGTGTTGTAAGATGGCTATCAATCCTTTAGTGCTTAGGAATGAGTCTACTCTTGAGTTGGAGTGGATTTCGATTAGAAGATTCAAAGAAGTTTTGTACGCATTTGAATGGAAAACAACTATGAACTATAAACAAGCAAAGCACCACAAGTAACACTTACACAAAATAAGTACTCAAAGACTAGTTCACAACTTAGTAAGTTGTTACTAGTTATCAACTAGTGTAGGAGTCAATGAAAATGAAACTAATAGAGACAAGGAAAGAAACTATAGATGTCCAAGAACTTGAGTTTTTTTTTGGTTGTTGGCATGTCCCACGATTTTTATTGTTATTTTTTTTCTTTCGTCGTTGATATTGTTGTTGATGTGGAGTATAATGTTTTCAAGACATAAGTTGTTTAATCTTGTTTGTTGGTGATGAATTTTCATTTTTGGAGTAACAAGACAAGGATTTGGATTCTTTTTCCAAAGTTCAAAAATGTGTACATCATCTTTCACCAACTTACACTAAAATGGCAAAACACCTTTTTGCCTTGTCTTTTTCCTTTCCTCTTTTGGCCTTTCTTGAAAGATGTTTTGACACTCTTTTGGTAGGCAAGCTTTTGGTAGGTCTTTGTTTCTTTGCCACTTTAGTGTTGTCTTGAAAGTAGTCCCAAGACAACATAATACCTTACCTCTCTCTTCCCCTTTTCAAATCAAACAAGGTATTTTGTTGAATATTACTCAAGAACAACATGAACAACAACAAGAATAGTTTGAACAATAACAATATCTAAACCGTCCAACCTTTCAACAATAACTTAACAAAGCTCAAATCATGGACTTTAGAATCAAGTGTGCTAGGGAAACAAAAAGATAACATAAGAAACAACTAAGACAAGCAAAATAACACCTAATATAGACACAAATTCGGCCAAACAACAACACCACTTTGGCCAAGACATCCAACCCGTAGAATAACTTCTTTTTGTAAGATTTTCGACCTTGGATACCTCTTCTAAAGAACAAAAAAGTCACAAGAAAACTAGGCACAAATCTCGGCCAAAACAACAACAAGACACAATTTCGGCCAAGACAACAAGAATGGACAGATTTTCTTCTTTTTGGAATTTTCAGCTTTTTAACACCTTTTTTTTTTAATTTTTCGACTTAGAGAGCCCAAGATTGGTAGTGTACGAACAAAACCAGACTTAGCTCTGATACCAAATGATACCAAAAGGTATCTAAATGAGCAAAAAACAGTCTGCAATCTCGCAAAAACAGCCCACACATACAAGACACCAAGCGGAAACAACAAACACAAACTTGAAAGATAAAGAAGATAGATAACTTAACACAAAGAGAATATGAAATGTAGCAACTAAAGAGTGTATAAAACTCTAAAACCTCTACAAATCACATTAACAAGCACCAAGTTCTTACACAAACACAAGAGGAACTTAGTTCACTCAAGCACTCATATTTCTAGCCGTTTCACAACACAAGTGGAACCTTTTACTTGTGATGTTCAAAGTTGGTGGTCTACTCTCTTCTTGAGAGGAAAATGGTGTTTCACTATTGCAATATTCATTCAAAATAATCTAACTAAGAAAATAAGACTAACAGGTTCCTACTTATAGTCTATTACAAAAGAGATAGGAAATGACACATTTACCCTTAATGAAGGGGGTGGGTTTGGAGAGTATAAATGGGGCTGATTTTTAGTGTTTTTAAGACACTCAAGGCATGTATTCACACTTTAATACATACACTCCCTTGGATGAACTTAAGACATGCTCAACCGCGCCTATTTTCATAAACGCGCCTTGTAGTCTTTGAAGTTCCCGAGCTTGGACAAGGCTTTGAAAAAGGCTTCAAAAGGTCTTCAATTCCTTTGCAAATCCAAAATGTGGGCCTTCAACAAAAACTTGTAATCCTTATGCTCCTCATGCTTGTATCACCCCTAGATTATCTAACCGGTGAATATCTTTCACTATCTTCCTTTTTTCTCAACATGCGAAAGACTGCCATAGATAGTCTGCTGAGGCCATCAGCCACCACATTCGCCTTGCCCAGATGATAGTACAGGCTCATGTCATAATCCTTCAAAAGTTCTAACCAGCGCCTCTGTCTGAGATTTAATTTTTTCTGTGAGAAAACATACTGTAAACTTTTATGGTCAGTGAAAATATCAACATGTACCCCGTATAGATAATTTTGCCAAATCTTAAGTACGAATACTAAAGTCTCTAACTCAAAGTCATGGGTGGGGTAGTTTCGCTTTAGCTGCCTAGATGCATATGCTACCACTTTACCATGCTGCATAAGTACACACCTAAGTCCCACCCATGACGCATCGCAATATACAATGTAATCCTATGTACTTTTCTGAAGAGTCAAAAAGGTACAGTAGTCAACTTGTCTTTCAACTTCTCAAAACTATTTTCACAGGAGTCAGACCATACAAACTTCACCTTTTTCTGTGTCAATCTGGTAAGTGAAGCAGCTATGGACGAAAAACTCTCTATAAATATTTTGTAATACCCCGCCAAACCCAAGAAGCTTCGAATATTAGTTGGATTTGTGGGTCTGGGCCATTTTCTCACTTCCTTAATCTTTTAGGGATCAACTTTAATTCCCTCACTAGACACAATATGCCCCAAGAAAGCAATAATATTAAGCCAAAATTCACACTTGGAAAATTTTGTATACAATCTATGATCTTTAAGGGTCTGAAGAATAATTCAGAGGTGACTGACATTATCCTCCTCATTCTTATAGTAAATCAAAATGTCATCAATGAAGACTATAACAAATAAATCCAGTATCGGGTTTGGAAAGTTATTTTGGGAATGTCAGCCTCCCTAACCTTCAACTGATGATATCCCGAATGAAGGTCTATCTTTGAAAAACACTTAGTACCCTGAAGTTGGTCAAAGAGATTATCAATTCTAGGAAGGGGATATTTGGTCTTGATAGTGACCTTGTTTAGTTGGCGGTAGTCTATACACATATGAAGGGAACCATCTTTCTTACGTATGAAAAGTACAGGCGCGCCCCAGGGAGAAACATTAGGACGGATGAAGCCTTTATCAAGAAGATCTGCTAGTTGCTCTTTCAACTCTTTCAATTTAACAGGTGCCATTCTATATGGCAGAATAGAAATGGGATGGGTGTTTGGCAATAAATAAATACCAAAAACTATCTCCCTATCATGTGGTATTCCTGGGAGATCATCGGGAAAGACCTATAGAAACCCATTAACTATAGGGACAGACTGAAGAGAAGAACTTTCAATATTAGAATCTTTTACTCAGATCAGATGATACAAACACCCTTTGGAAATGAGCTTATGGGATCTAAGGTAAGATATGAATTTCCCTCTAGGTACTAAAGAATAACCCTTCCATTCTATCACTGGTTTATTCAGAAAAGAAAAAGTAACCTTTTAGGTTCTACAATCTAGCATGGCATAACATGAATGGAGCCAGTCCATTCCTAAAATTACATTAAAATCAATCATGTCAAGTTCTATGAGGTCTGCCACGTTATTATGACTATGAAAAAACACAACATAATTTTTATATACCCTCTTAGCCATAATAGAATCACCTATATAAGTAGAAATAGAGAAAGGTTCTGCAATAACTTCGAGTTCAAACCTAAAACCGACTGCCATATATGGGGTCACATAAGACAAGATAGACCCAGGATCAAGCAACACATATACATCACGGGAGAAGATTTGTAACATACCCGTGACTACATCTGGGGAAGCCTCTGTATCCTGACAGTTGGACAAGGCATACAACCAGTTGCGTCTGCTTCTAGTAGCTGAAGTAGCATCTTTGGGAGGTAGTGGTGGCACAAAAAGGTTTGCCTGAGACCTAGCACCATCAAAATTCCTTCTATCGGAAGGAAAATCTCTATGAAAATGACCCGACTGACCACATGAATAACATACCAATATGCCCAGTTGAAACCTTTCTGGGTGATACTTACCACAAGTCTCACACTGCGGAAAGGTCCATTGTGGCTGAGCCACACTACCTTGGGACTGAGTACCTTATACTCTGGATCCATGATTAGTTTGAAAACTCTAAGATCATCGGTCAATTGGAGGTGCTCTAGAGAGCTTGCCGCAGACTGAGCATTGCCCCCAAATTTTTTCTTCTGCCACCTATTACACCAATTACCACTCTACGGCTGATTCTAGTTCTGGTCTACTGGTCGGGCCCTCTTGGCCTACCTATCCTTCTCCCTTTCTTCAGCAACCCTCTTTTTATACTCCTCAACCTGCTGCATATGAATAGACAATCTAGAGAAGTCCATATCCCTATTCAACATTAACCCCTTGTACTCCAATACCAAGTCATCTGAAAGGCCGAATGCAAACTTCCTCATATAGACCCTCATGTTTCTGCCAACTCCAAAGCATAACAAGATAATTGATTGAATTTCAGGGTGTACTCTTTGACACTTATCTTTCCTTATTTCTGGTTCATGAACTCTTCCGCCTTGGACTCACTCAACTCTTGGGGAAAGAATCAGTCCAGGAAGGCTTCAACAAATTTGCCCCACACAGAAGGCTCAGTATTCTTACCCCTTGAATCTTCACACTCAATGTACCACTGGTTTGCTACCTCTTTTAATTGATAAGCTACTAGTTCAACCCCTTCTACTTTATCTGCAAGCATCACTCAAATGATTTTCTCTATCTCGCTACAAACTCTTATGGATCCTCCTCCACCTTTGTACCAGTAAACTTAGGCGGGTTCATTCTCATAAACTGACCCACCCATGTAGCCTCATATGTGACAGGCATAGACCCAACATCCTCCAGCCGTCAAGCCTGTAAAGCTACCAACTGTGCAATTATATGCATTGACTTCCTGAAATCAATATTCGATATCTCTCTCTGGGGAGGTTGGGTATTGTTAGTCCCTAACCAGGGAGCATTAGGTGCCCTCTAGTCTGAATTGGAGGGACTCCCAGAGCAGTAACAAATTCAGGAGTGGGAGCCCTATTACGTGTCCTCATCCCATGGGTAGGACGGACATCTTCAGTTTGGGCATTCTGATCATTGGAGCGACATGGAGGCATGATAGGTTATCTGAAATACAATAGACCATTTATTAGGGGATATTTAAGACTCTATAACATGAACTAAATCATAAAGAAGAGAGACATTGCTAAACATCTAGTAGCCTCCCGCTTATGAATATCGCATGCTACATACCCATAAATAGGACTCTACCTGACGTTATTTTACAAACACCCTCGGACCATGAACTGTGCTCTGATACCAAGTTTGTCACGACTCGAGCCGAGGCCCTGGCCGTGACTAGCACCCCAAACCATGAAGGCCTGAGCGCCATTCTACATCTGATAATCATGCACAATACTCGAATAATAAATAAAAGATGCAAAATTATCAAAAATAGAATAATGGTTATAAATTTGAAATCTGTTCGACAATATGAAAAATAAGTTTTTCAATATCTAAACAATATCTTTCTCAGTCTATCAAATTTCTACTATATAAGACGTCAATAACTTATCTGAATCTGGGATAAGGCACTCAGTGGACCTAAACCAAATAAAATAATAACTGACTGAAAAAAAATAGGCCTTCTGGAATAAAGAAGGCTCACCAACTGCATACACTTCTCTTCTGTCAAAACAAGTCTACGACTTAGCAGGACCTTTAGACTGAGCCTCAGACCCTGAAAGATAGGGGGTCAATACAATTGTACTGGTATGTAGAGGAATCCAAAATAATGTATTTATATATATAAAATAGATGAGAGCAGGTCATGAAACATCATACATGGTATAGGTAAAAAACATATGGGCAACTCTTTGAAAAATATAAAACATTCTGATCAATGCAATTTTGATATTTGTACTACTTCTGAGTTAGGTGGAAAGCCCCTACAAGTTTGATATTCCAAGGGCTATATGGAATCCGTCATTGACTCGGCAGGAAAGTCCTTAACTTAAGTTTGTCATAATGGTTGGAGTGTTTGAGTCTGATATGCCACAGGACACTAGGCCAGCGTAAAATTCCTCTAGGAGATGTAGTAACTCGTATCGGCAAAACATAGTTTTGGGCAATGAGTTATCTGAACTCGTGCCTTCTTTGGGGAACCACCTAACATCTTTTTATGCCCGATTTTATCCCTTTCTAAACATGCATCATTTTGAATTCAAGATCTGTAAGTATGAGTAGAATCTAATTTTATTTTATTCTATGTCTGTTATGGCATTGTCTGTATTGGTATTGTCATACCAAGACTTGCAAGTCATAATTTCTGAGCCATAAAAATTATATCTCAGTTTCCTCTTTTAAAACATAAGGTTAGACCACCATATTTCAAACAATTCAAGAAGATTCATTTTTCAATATATTTATTAAATTATGCAAAGATCATTCCTTCCAATCATTTCAACAAACATGTGGTGGTCATGCATTTTTGACAAATCATGCAATTCTTTCGTTATATTTCTTTAACATTTATCAACATGTAAAACCCCCTTCTTATCAATTTAAATCAAATCTTAAATCATTCAACAATAGTCAGGAACATTAATACCGTACTTCTAAATAACATTCTAAAAATCAAGAGGTATTACAACATGAGAGGGAGTGTAAATAGTTATGCTCTCAATTCAATTATCAACTTTAACCACATACATATATATAAGATTTCAATTCAATTTTGGGGAAAGGCCTCAAGACCAAAACAATAATGTCATTAAAGAATTGATAAAGTAACATTGTAATATAAATTCTAAAACCCCTTCAAAATTCATGATTTCACATTGTTAAAAGTTGTGGAATAATTTTTTTATGCCCAAGTAGTTTTAGGAAAACCCCACGTACCTTAGATTGCTTAGAAGGAAGAGTAAAATCCAAAACACACTTAAGTTCTTGAAATCCTTGGCTTCCAAGAGGACTCTTGATATATTGGGGAGGGACTAGGGTTTTGATTTGAGATAATAAGAGTAGTTTCTGATGATATTTTACCCTAAACACCCTTTAATTTCATGTTATGGCAGAGTTATGATGAAGGAAAATGACTGAATTGCCCTCTCCAAGGCCAGTTATTTAAAATAAATTTGTGAACTGGGCACCAATGCGCTAACCAATGCGACACGTCATTATCATATCAGTTCATTACTTCATCGATGCGATGCATCGACTTTGCATCGATTCACTATTTTCAATGTCCAAACACACCTCTAACATTGTTCGAAAAATCTAAAACTTCCCCGACACATCCCTTTTTCTCCTCCAAACATGAAACAACCTAAAAATTATCTTTTCGAGGTCAGAAAGGTCAAAAATAAAATCATCAAAGGTTAGGGGTTCAAAATATGACTAAGTCCTTTTGACACTTAGAAAAATTTTCAGAAGATTGATCCTCCAAGCATACTACAAAGTGATATCAAGTCGAGAAAACTACAGGGCATCACAATACTAACTAAACTAGTCTGGTCTAAAAGGCCTCTAACTGATCTGTCTGGATATGGAGTTGATAGGACAAGTCCCCAACTAACTCCGACTACTGAAATACTGAAACTACTAAAATACTAAAATGAAAGCATATCCTCGATAGATGATTACTCACTACTAAATCCATTGCTGATAATCTGAACTGCTATCTAAACCTATGATATAAGATATTATAGCATAAAAAAGAGTATGCGTCAGTACTTTGAATGTACTAGTATGGTAGGTGAGGCAAGGCTGAACGTATGAGTTCACATGCATGAACAATAACTGACTGAATAGTATATCGACAACTGTATAAAAGTACATGTTTATCTAAAACTACTACAAATAATGATCACACAAGGTTGCATATGAATCTACTTATACTGTAACTGAGATCATAATGAGAATGAATACCGAGATTTGATAACTGAGTGATTGATATCTGAGTTTACTGATATCTGTATTACTAATAATTGGGTGACTATTTCTGACAGTCCTGATTTTATAGAACTAAACTGAGTTGTATACTGAGCTGGAAGATTGTATCTGACAGTCCTGATTCTGTAGAACTGAACTGAGCTCTATACTGAGTTTAAAACTAAAACTGTAACTGTTGGAGTGTTCATCTAACTGACATACCCCAATTATAAACTGAGTTAGGGTCAAACCTGTGACTCTAGTTGGAAGGGTGTTAGCACCTTGCTAAGGGATACTAACAATGGATATAAGTTAACCCTATCAAGATGGAAGACATTTTGTCAACTCTTACTGGCAAGAAAACTTGTACGAGATATATCAACCCTTATCTGGTAGGAAGATATCTCAACCTATGCTGGCTACGTAGTTCTGTAATGCAGGGATTGCTACTAAGGCTCAAACCCTTTACTGATAGGAATACCCCTATCCATGGGTTCGCTCGGTGCTGAATCCTACTCCCAACTGAATAGACACTAAACGGATCACTAAACTATACTAAACTTGACTGAATAGTTACTGATCATGCAAATAGACCGAGCTGGACTGGGTTCACTGAGTTTTGTTAACTGACTAAGTACTACTATTCATGACATCACTGAGACTATTCTGAAACTACTAGGATTTTAGGTAAACATCTAGATTTTGGGTATTGAATACCCCCAAGACTCGATAGCATAAATAGTACAACATAGCATAATCTTAAACGCATGATAACTAGTCACTTTATCACAATTCATTCATTGAGGCATTTTATCAAACTTTGTACACCTACTATTATGTCATGATTTCACCCTTCAACTTACATGAACATTTTATCAAGAACTTGAGGAGTATAATTTGTGCACCTAATTATAATCAATATGCAAACATCATGATCACAATCCCAACTCACAAATTCAAAGGGGCTTTTAGTATAAATCCACATAGTACTACACACAGGTTAGTTACTTCACATGAAACTTTTCATAAATCATGGATTAGAAACCCAATTAACATCATAATCATGAATAAAATCAAATTCAACATGAAATTCATGAAATCAATTAACTTGTAATTTAGAGTTCTTGAACTCCAAGGGTGGAAGGAAACTCTTTGATGAACACCTAACATACCTTGGTAATCAAATTCATGAAGATTGATGGTTTATTTTTGAAGCTTGGACTTGAAATTGAATGCCCTAGGATTTTGTTCTTGAGAGAAATTGAGAGAAATAATGAATTTTTGTCTTTTGGATGGCTTAATTACGTGTTTTGACTGAATAAGAGTGGGAAAATGACCCAAATGCCTCTCTGGACGCGGATTTTTAACTACTGAAAACGTGCCTAGCAATGTGCGGAATGATGTGCCACATCGATGGGGTGATGCGATGGACGACGCGATGCATCGATATCGTGTTAGGTCACTGGAATTTTCACTTAATACTGGGGATAGTATCTGTCGATGTGGTAGGCGGAGCGATGCATCGAGATCGCCCTGACTCACTATTTTTGACATCCAAACAAGCTTATAACATGGTTCAAAAAAATCCAAAACTCATCTGAGAACACCCATTGACATTCCTGATCATGAATCATTTTAAAAATTGACACTTTAAGGTCATATGGGTCGTAAATAAAATCATAGAAATATCGAGGTCCTAAAATGAAACTAAGTGTCCTTACTTAGCTGAAAGTTTCTAAGTCTGGGCCCTCTTTTCATGCTCTAAAGGACTGAGTTAAGCTAGGATTTTGTGGGGTCTTACAATATCTCCCCCTTGGGAATATTTGTCCTCGAATAAGACTGACTAAGCTGAGAATACTGATTGACTGAGTTTACATACTGAACATGCACAACTAAAACATGATTACATGACTAAAACTACTGATATACTGAGTTTCATACTGAACATGCATAACTAAAGCATGATTGAATTCTGATGACATGATACATGACTAAACTATTTTATGAAGGTATGCATAATATGAGAATGTTATGCAACTGAAACCGATACCGAGTTTGTAAAGGTAATCTGAGCATCAAACTGAGTAAATTTCAGGAAAGCCGTTACCTTGTGCTGAGTCTCAATTTGCGGTGAAAAGGTGAGGATACTTGGTCCAAATATCTACTTTTGCTTTCCAAGTAGCTCCCTCAATGGATGACTAGAGGAACTTCTTTATTCCTCAGTCTGCGAATCTGATGATCAAGAATTTTAACTAGAACTTTCTCATAAGAGAGACTGTTCTGAACATCTATAACCTCTATAGAGATTACAACTGCTGGGTCACCAATGTATTTCTTAAGCAAGGAGACGTAAAACACTGGGTGCACTGGAGCTAAGTCTTAAGGCAACTCAAGCTCGTAAGTTACCTTCCCAAAACAACTGAGGATTTGGTAAGGTTCGACATATCGGGGACTGAGCTTCCCCTTCTTGCCAAATCAATTTGTTGACACCTAATTTTTGCCCTCCACAACTAAATTTAATTCTAAATTTCTTTGGTTTTAATAAAATCAAAATATTTATTTCATTCAAATTAAATTTTTTTAAAATATTCTTGTAAGTAATTTTGTCATTTTAAGGAACGATCGTATATTATTATGTTCATTTATCCGAGATTATATAATTTGATTACTTAAAAGTTTATGCTATGGAATATTGGATTTTAATTAAGGGTTATTTGGAAAATAAATTTAAATGATTAAAATCTTAATTTAAATATAATTTATATTTGAAAATAATTTATTTGGAAAATTTACATTGGATTTTATTAAATCAAGAAGCTCGCGATTAAACAAGGTATTAATTCGTATCGAATTTCAATTCAATTTAACTAATCTATTAAATTTGATCATAATTGAAACAAAATTGGCCACAATTGCAATGCAATTGGCTAATTAACTTTTAATTTGGTCAAAATTTTAATAGAATAGGCTAGATCATAATTGAAACTATTTAATCGAGATTTTTTTTTCTAAATAATTTCGAAGACTATCAATTTTCTAATTTAATTAGGGTTATTGTAACCCAATTAAATCTAATTGAGGTTATTTTAACCCTAATTAAATTTAATTGGGGTTATTAAATAACCCCAATTAAAACCCAATTTTTAACCCGATTGGCCCAATGCCATAACCTCACCAGCAGCCTATTCCAATCATACACTACCTAGGCCTACTCTAACAAACACCTAACCAACCCAAAAATGATAACAATTTTCACCCCAAGCCCAATCCACACCAAATCGAACCAGCCCATTTGTCCCTTTCTTTTTCAATAGTAGTAGCAATAGACAAACATCGATACTAAATCAACAACAAAGCAGCAGTAACACATCGACAACAATAGTTGGATAAAACGTGTACAACCTATCGTAACCCGATGAAACTCGCCCCGACGACAACCCAATTCAAAACCCATCGCGACCCAGAACCCAAAAAAACCAAGCCAACCTCATGACATGCGTGAAGAAACTTCCAAAAATTGATGAAGTAGCTTATCCAACGATTAAATTTTGCGAATCTCGGATGAATTTGTACGAATTTATACATGTTTGGCTGATTCCTATTGGGTCATAAGGGAATTTTGCTTACTCATTTCTATTGGCTAATTATTTTGAATTGTTGGATGAAAAATCCAAAATTGGTAAAAGATTTGGATGGAAAACCTTATCTAGAGTTCAAATTTTGAATTCCTTCTCAAAGTAAATTTCGAAATTACCCCCAAAAAACCCTATTCCAACGTCAGTTGGAGACCTAAAATAAACCCTAGCTGATTCTCTATAAAAGGCAGTTTTTAGGAGAAACAAAGGAGGGAGAAGGTTAAAAAAGGGCTTTGAGTAAAATCAATCAATTTTTCTTATTTTGTAAAATCTTAAAAGTGGTCATTGCTTGGAATTTTTGAGGTTCTCAACAAAATTTTTCAAGGCTCTTAACGGATTATTTGAGGTTCTCAATGAAATTTTTCAAGGTTCTCAATGGACTATTTCTGATAGTGGCATTCTGATAAAGATCGTTATCCCATTTTGCTACCTAAAATTCGATCAGTACTCGATTCTCTCTTTTGTTGCCGTGTTGTAATGGTTGTAGAATTAGAAGTTTTGGTTTTGACTATTACGTTGTATGTTGTTTCTTGCTTTAGAGGCCCTAAAAAGCAGTAGGAATGAAGATGCTCTAATAAAATTACTGTATCGTGTTGATCGGCTGTTTGAGTCTCCTCCTCGTTCATTTGAGAATTTGGCTTTATATTTCCTTAAGAGTGAAAGATGTTGTATTTAGAACTTCTTAATCAATGCAAAAATGTGTTTAGTTTTTTTGATTCATCTTCGCATGATTTGAACCTATTTTGTGAATTGGTTCAAGTATTAGTTTTCTTTTGCTGAAAACTGAAATTCATCATGTTATTGCGTTGTATTCTCTAGTATCTTATTAGAAAATACTTGAAGTTGCATTATTAATGCTGAACCCATTTTAGTTCTTTTTCTCGATAGGCAAAGATTGCTACATTATTCCTCTTTCCGTATATTGAGCTCTATTTGAAGAGTTGTTTTTGGTTTGGTTTGTTTTGCTTATTTTCAAGTTGTTATCTGTGAACTTCTGTTAGATTGGTTTGGATTCATGATCATTTTTTTTCTGGATTTTTCTATCATCAACATGAAGTGAGGTGTATTATGACTGGTGGTTTAGAACCAGGAAGGTTTGGGATCCTTTGATTTGAAATTGCTTTCGTTCTTGTTTTAACTAAACAAACAAAACAATCTCAAAAGCTGTTTTCTTTTCTTTTGGGAGTAGAGTAAGGATATAAGTTAGGCTAAATCGGCTAAAATTCTCTTTTACTGTTTAAAGGAAAAATATGTAATGTCTAGATTATGTGTTGCTTTCCTGTTCTGTAAAACTTAGTGCAGTGAATCCATATTTGCTTAATGAGAGTTCTTTTGTCAAATTTCGTTCATTTTTTTATTAATTTTTTCCTTTAGTATTTTTTCATGTCACTGTTATTAGACTAATGAATACCAAATGTATTTTGTTGTTCTGCAAAGCACTGCATCTAGATTTTTTGTTAAATAAAGATTTCCTGCCTGTTGAAGGAATTTAGTACTACATTGGTATTGATCGAACCATTGATTGCTTTATTGCAATGTTCATGAATTGGTTGAAACTCTTTGTAAATTGTTTACAATTGATTTAATGTGTAGTCCTTATATTCCTTCGTCTTTTTCTTTGTATGAACCCACTTGGGAGTCCAAACGGCTTCTTTCCCTTTGCATTTCATAGTGGGCCATTGAGGCCCATCTTATTGAGTCAATCCTTAAGTTTAAACTCAACATCGATCGCATGAAAAATAAATACGAGGAGTCGAAAGAAGAAAGGAGGGTCTAAATCCATCTTTGAAGCAGCCAAGAGACTTGAAAGTCTCATTTTTCATTTTATTTATTTATTTAATTATTATTGTCTTTATTTATTTCTTTATTTATTTTATTATTCATTTGATCCTCAAAGACAAAGTTGTAAATTTAATACAGGTGAAGCGGATTTTGTGTCCAAAAGGCTCTAAAACATAGAATTAAGACATGTGAAAATGGGTCGAAAGCCCAATTAGACTAGGATAGGTTTCATTGATTTGGTCCCAATGGCCTAAATCTTTTACTTTCTACCCCCTCCCCTTTCCCTTTTTATGTGTTTATTTACTTATTAGTTTTGTTTAGACATAGTTAAAATCCCTACTAAGTCACCTAAATCTATTTTATACAAGTCTTTGCTAAAAAATCAATCGCTTCTCAACAAATCAATCTTTTTGAAGGTTAGTCAAAAGATGTTTTCAAACAGCCCGGATAACCACAAGTTAGCAGACGTTTTAGGTGCCTTAAAAACCTTCCTAAAATGTTAATAGGAACCGTTTTTCTAGAATTTCTAAAACTTGAAAGATTTTTTTGTTTTGAATCATTTAAAGTATCATTTGAAAGTTTTCTTAGTTTACCTAAAATAAATAAGTGGCGACTCTTCCAAAGTCAAAATTTCTGCAAAAAGCTCTTCACTCCCTTCATAGGCGAGATTTTCAAATACACATAATCACCAATCTCAAACTCGAGATCTTTTCTTCGTATATCTGCATATGATTTCTGTTCTTAAGCTTTTCCCTGATCAACTGAACTTTTTCTAAGGCATCAAATACTAAGGCATCAAATACCAAGTCAGGCCCTACAACTGTGGCCTCACCCACTTCAAACTAACCAATGAGAGATCTACATGTACTTCTATAGAGCGCCTCAAATAGAGCCATTTGAATGCTGGAATGATAGCTGTTATTATACGCGAACTCAATCGAAGGCAAGTGGTCATCCCAACTTCTCTTAAAGTCAATGGCATATACTCTTAATATATCTTCTAAAGTCTGAATGGTCCTTTCTACTTGACCATCTGTCTGAGGGTGAAAGGTTTTATTGAGGTGAACTTGGGTACCAAGACCCTTTTGGAATTCTTTCCAGAAATGAGAGGTGAACTGCATAACTCTATCTGAAATGATGGACTATGGAACTCCGTGTAATCTAACCAACTCTCTGACATAGAGCTTGGTATAATCCTTGGCTGAACAAGAGGTATGAACTGGCAAGAAATGGGCTGATTTGGTCATCCCATCCACAATGACCCAAATCGAATCATGTTGATGACGAGTATGAGGCAAACCCATGAAATAATCCATATTCACTTCCTCCTACTTCCAAGTGGGGATATTGAACTCCTGCATAGGTCCACTAGGCTTTTGATGCTTAATCTTAACCTACTGACACATCGAACACTTAGATATAAACTCTACAATGTCTCTCTTCATCCCACTCCACCAATAGATTTCCTACAAGTTGCGGTACATCTTGGTGGCCCCTGGGTGAATTAAGTAGAGCAAACCATGCACTTATATAAGAATTCGCTATCTCACGCCATCCACACATGGCATACATAGTTTACCGCAACAGCTTAACACACTATCTCCCTCTTGGGAGAAAACCTCTACTTTTTGATCTCTGACTAACCCTTTTAGTTTAACTAAACTGGGATCTTGTCCTACTTTTCTTTTACTTTGGAAACCAGAGACGATTCTAAACTATTCTGCACCCATATACTACCCTATGCTAAATCAACTAAGCGGACACCTAGTTGGGCAAGCTGATGAACTTCCTGAACTAACTTCCTCTTACCATCTCCCACATAAGAAACACTACCCATAGAAATCCTACTGAGAGCATCAACCACTATGTTGTCCTTGTGTGGATGATACAGAACACTAATATCATAGTCTTTCAATAACTCTAACCACCTTCTCCAACGCAGGTTCAGGTCTTTCTGAGAAAACATATAATGCAGGCTTTTATGTTCTGTAAACACATCAACATGTACTCCATACAAATAATGCCCCCAAATATTTACGGCAAATACTATAACTTCTAACTCAAGATTATGAGTGGGGTAATTCTTTTCATGTGGCATAAGTTGTCTTGAGGCATAGGCTATGACCTTTTCTCTCTGCATCAAAACACACCCCAAACCAACTTTGGAAGCATCACAATATACCAAAAATCCATTAGAACCATCTGGTAACGTCAAAACTGGGGCTGTAGTGAGTCGAGTCTTTAATTTTTGAAAACTCTTCTCACAAGAATTTGACCACAAGAACTTGACTTTCTTCTAAGTCAATCGGGACATAGGGGATGCAATAGACGAAAACCCTTCCACAAACCATCGGTAATAGCTAGCTAAACCCAAAAAACTCCTTATATCTAATAGAGAGTTGTGTCTGGGTCAGCTCCTCGCTATTTTAGTCTTTTGAGGGTCAACTTTAATGCCATTGTCGAAAATAATATGACCAAGAAAAGCTACTAACCTTAGCCAAAATTCACATTTACTAAATTTGGCGAATAACTAAAGGGCTCTGAGGGTCTGTAACACTATTTTGAGATGGTCTACATGACCATGTTCACTGTGAGAGTACACAAGAATTTCATCAATGAAGACTATGATGAACATGTCCAAGTACTTCTTGAACACACGGTTTATCAAGTCTATGAAAGCTGTTGGGGCATTGGTAAGACCAAATGACATGACTAGGAATTCAAAGTAACTATACTAAGTTCTGAAAGTTGTTTTTGGAATGTCACATTCTCTGAATCTGAAATGATGATAGCTTGATCTGAGGTCTAATTTAGAAAAGTAACGGGCACCCTAAAGTTGATCAAATAAGTGATCGATTTTGGGAAATGGATACTTGTTCTTGACTGTGACTTTGTTCAACTACCGGTAGTCAATACACATTCTAAAAATACCATCTTTCTTACGCACAAATAGAACTGGTGCACTCCAAGGGGATATGCTGGGTCCAATGAATCCCTTATCTCGTAGATCCTTCAACTGTTCTTTTAACTCTTTGAGTTCTGCTAGAGATATTCTATATGGTGGAATATAGATAGGTTGAGTATCAGGAAGAAGGTTTATTCCAAAGTCAATTTCCCTTTTGGGAGAAACTCTAGGAAGATCTTCGGGAAACACATCCAGAAATTCACATGCTACTGAAACTGACTCAAGTTTAGGGGTCTCAAAATTAGAGTCTTTAACTCGAATGAGATGTTAGATATACCCCTTAGATATCATCTTTCTCACTCTAAGGTAAACAAACTGACCCCTAAGTGCTGAAGAATTGCCCCTTCATTCAAGGACAGGTTCATTTGGGAACTGAAAATCTATTTCTATAGTCAACTGAAACATAGCATGAATGAATCCAATCCATGCCGAGAATGATGTCAAAATCTATCATCTCTAACTCTACTAAGTCTGCTAAAGTAACCTACTGTGACACCATAACCGATACTTCCTGTATACTTGGCGGGCTATGATAGACTTACCCACTAGGGTAGAAACTGAGAAGGGCTCTGCTAGGATTTTGGGACTGACTCCAAAGCCAACAGCTATATAAGGTGTTACAAAGGATAAAGAAACTCCTGGATCTAGCAAAGCATAAACATATAAGTGATAAACTTGTAATGTACCAGTGACCATATTATGATAACTTTCCTAATCCTATTAGGACTGAAGTGCATAGAATCTGTTTGGGCGTTGCCCACTGGGGGTGATTATGCTAACTCTGCAAACCCATCTAAGGATACTCTCTGATCGTATGGCTTGACTTGTCTCATTCAAAACATACATCACTGCTAGGTCAATAGACACCCTGATGGATTTTGCCACACTTCTGGCAAAAAGGATTTGTTCGAGCACTACTAACACTACCCTGAGGTTTAGGGCCTGGTGACCTATCTTTGTTTCCAACTCTAAATTTTGGCACCAGAGCACTATCTAAGGATGGAGATAGAACTGAAGATTTTAGACAAAACTGACAATGACTACCACCCTCTGACTTAGGCTAAGTGAAGTTAAAGCTACCTGTTCTAGCTCTATTGTTCTCCCTCTCCTTTTTCTTATTCTTAGCCTTCTTTATATGCTGAGCATAGACCATGATCCTAGATTTTTCTATCTCTTTAATTAGCATTGTGGTCCTACACTCTTTGACCACATTGTTAGACACACCCGACATAAATTTACTCATCTTAGATCTGCTATCTGCTACCACATGAGGGGAATATCTGGCTAACTGAGTAAACTTGAGAGAATAATCTTTCACTATCAGGTTTCCCTATTTTAGATTCATAAACTCCAAAACCTTAGCTTCCCCCAACTCTATTGGGAAGAACCTATGAAGGAAAACAGTACTAAACTCCTTCCATTCTATGGGCCCTGCATCTGCGCCCCTATCTGCCTTCCATTACTTAAACCATGTATGAGCCACATCCTGCAATTGATATATAGCTAACTCAGCACTCTCGTTGGAAGTCACCCCCATGATATCTATGACTTTCTGCACCATGTCAAGGAATTTCTATGGGTTCTCCTCAGACTTAAACCCTGTAAATAATGGAGGATTGATTTGGGTAAAGTCTCGAATTCTAGCTGCAGTAGTGATGGCCACTGGGTTGGCCTGAACAACAGCTGGGAATTCATTCTAGGCTGCCACAGAATGAGCTAGAATGGTGAAAGCTTCTCTAAATTCTGTGTGGAAGACATGCTCATCCAGGGGATCTTCCTGAACAGGCGGAGGTGCTTTCTAGTTTCCTGTTCTTCTTCTGTTGTTCTTTTTAGGTGGTATGTTCTGTAAATAAAAGTAAGAAAAGGATTATACTAAGAGTTTAACTTGAGCTCATGCTCATTCGTATAATATGAATACTGAAAGAAGGGAGACTTTTCCTAAAAATGCGTAATAGTCTCTAGTCCATAAGTGTAGCGCAGTACACACCCATGCACAAAACTCTACTAGATGTGACTTTCAGACTCTCTAAGATTTTGTCGAACCTTAGGCTCTGATACCAAGTTTGTAATGCCCCAAGTCTATACCCGAGACGTCACACGGTGCTCACGACCCTGATGGACCACAAGCTAACCCATGACTGGTATCTGCTATGAACAGTGAATAATAATAATGAAATAATGCAGAAAATTAGACTGAAATGCCATAAGGTTCATAATCTGAATACTAATAAATATAGTACTAAAATAACATCTGAAAACTGAATACTAACTAAACTAGTCTAGTCTGAAAAACCTCTAACTAATCTATCTGAATATGGAGTTGATGGGATAAGCCCCCAACTAACTCCGACTACTAAAATACTAATACTACTAAAATACTAAAAAAAGCATATCCTCAATAGATGAGGACTCACTACCAAATCCACTGCTGATAATCTAACTGATAAGTACGATTTGAAGCTCGTGCATCTGAACCTATGATATAAGACATCATATCACATAAAAAGAGTATACATCAGTACTTTGATTGTACTAGTATGCTAGGTGATGTAAGGATAAATGCATGGGTTCATATGCATGAACAATAATTGACTGAATAATATATGGGCAACTACATGAAAGTACATATATTTCTGAAACTACTATAAATGTTGATCACGTAAGGTTGCGTATAAATCTACTTATACTACAACTGAGATCATACTAAGAATGAATACAAAGATCTGATAACTGAGTGACTGATATCTGAGTTTACTGATATCTATATTACTGATAACTGGGTGACTATTTTTGACAGTCCTGATTTTGTAGAACCGAACTGAGTTCTATACTAAACTGGGTGACTATATCTAACTGTCTTGATTCTGTAGAACTGAACTGAGTTCTATACTGAGTTTGAAATTGAAACTATAACTATGGGAGTGTTCAACTAACCAACATACCCCAATTATAAATTGAGTTGGGGTCTAACCTGTGACCCCAGTTAGAAGGGTGTTAGTACCTTGCCAAGGGATACTAAAAATGGCTGTGAGTTAACCCTATTTGGCAGGAGGATATTTCATCTACCCTCACTGGTAGGAAAATTCATACAAGATGTATTAACCCTTATTTGGAAAGAAGATATCTCAACCTATACTGGCTATGTAGTTCTATAATATAGGGGTTGCTACTAAGGGTCAAACCTTTTACTGACAAGAATGCCCCCATCCCTGGGTTCGCTCGGTGCTGAACTCTACTCCTAACTAAATAGACACTAAACTGATCACTAAATTGTACTAAGCTTGACTGAATAGTTACTGATCGTCCTAACTGACTGAGTTGTACTGAGTTCACTGAGTTCTATTAACTAATTGAGTACTATTGTTTGTGAAATCACTGAGACTATTTTTAAACTACTGAAATTCTAGGTAAACATCTAGATTTCTAGTATAGAATACCCCTAGGACTCGATAGAATAAATGTTACAACATAGCAAAATCTTGAAAGCATGATAACTAGTCACTTTGTCGCAATTCATTCATTAAGGCATTTTATCAAACACTTACATGACATAAACTTGTACACCTACAATTATGTCATCATTTCACCCTTCAACTTACATGAACATTTTATCAAGCACTTGTGGAGTATAATTTGTGAACCTAATAATAATCAACATGCAAGCATTATGATTACAATCCTAACTCACACATTCATAGGGGCTTTTAGCATAAATCCACATAGTACTACACCTAGTTAGTTACTTCGCATGAAACCTTTCATAAATCATGTATTAGAAACCCAATTAACATAGTAATCAAGAATACAGTCAAATTCAACATGAAATTTATGAAATTAATAAACTTGTAATTTAAAAGGGTTCTTGAACTCCAAGGGTGGAAGGAAACCCATGGATGAACACCTAACATACCTTGGTGATCAAATTCGTGAATATTGATGGTGTGTTCTTGAAGCTTGGACTTGAAATTAAATGCCCTAGGGTTTTGTTCTTGAGAAAAACTGAGAGAAATAATGAATTTTTACCTTTTGAATGGCTAAATTACGTATTTTGTGGCTGAATAAGAGTGGAAAAATAACCCAAATACCCCTCTGGATGTGGACTTTTAATTTCTAAAAATATGCCCAGCAATGCATGGCATTGTTGGGGTCATCGCGATGCAACAATATCGCGTCAGCTCACTAGAATTTGCATGGAATGCTGGAGATAATATCCATCGACGCATCGAGATCGCATTGACTCACTATTTTTGAAATCCAAACAAGCTTCTAACGAGGTCTAAAAAATCCAAAACTCATTAGAGAACACCTATTGATATTCCTGATCATGAATCAATTTAAAATTGACATTTTTAAGGTCATAAGGGTTGTAAATAAAATTATGGAAATACCGAGGTCCTAAAATGTGACTAAGTGTCATTACTTAGCTGAAATTTTCTAAGTATGGGACCTTTGTTCATGCTCTAAAGATTGAGTTAAGCTAGGATTTTGTGGGGTCTTTCATTACCAATACCCTCTGTAATCTGTCCAACCTTAAGAAGTATATTAGAAGTGACAAAATTATGGTAGAAAATGGATAGGGATTAAATATCACACATGTTGGAAATGGAACTATCTCTGGATTAAGAATTAGTGAAGTTCTTATGGTTTCTAAAATCTATAAGCAAAATTGCTAGAGATAATTATTGCACTATTGAGTTTAATGAATCATTTTTTTTGTAAAGAAAAATAAGGCAGGGTCATAAATGGCCAAGAGTGCTAGAAGAGGAGGAATATATACTTTGAAGGTGGACAACCTACTTATTTTGAGTGTTGCACAAACATCAATAAGCTCTAGTGATATTTGGCATGCCAGGTTTGGATATCAAAATCTTATGTCTTTAGAAGTACTTAGCAAGAACAAGTGTATCAATATCATATATTGGATTAATATTCATATTATTTTTGTTTGCTGTTTGTAATACCCCATGTTTTCAAGCTTTAGACCCATCAAATAATAGGCTATTAAATTAGATTTCTAATGCAACTAGTTTCGCCTTAATCCAATGTCATGACAAAAAATTATAAAAAATTTCCTAAGGGCATGTCAAACTACCAGCAAGAACGACTCAGGCAATGAGTCATTACCAGACATAACCATTTGGTACATGTGAGTCGTTGCCACTCTAGTGAGGGTGTTAGATATTTTCTTAGTGACAACGAGTCTAGCTCACAAATCGTTATAAACCATAACGAGTCATTGTATGGACCTACTTCCACACTAGTAATAAATTTAGAAATTGAATTTAAATCCTAATGACTTGTGATCAAACCTATCGAGTCGATAGGAGGGGAGTAGTTACCTTAACAGGAAATACCCAAGACTCAGGGCCTCAGTTCACGACTCAGACCACGACTCATGATTAGTCGGAATGTCATGACTACTGGAACCAGAAGTCCATGTACATTTTTAAAAGGGGATTTTTGGTAAATCCTCATCTTTTAATCCAAACCCAACTTGTTTCGACACTCCAACGTTAGTTATTGAGGGATTAAAGTTACCCTAACACTCCATAAACTCCAAAATATTACACTTAGCCAAAAGAAAGTTATTCTTTTCTTCTTTAAAGAAAGCTAGGGTTTCTAAACTTCAAGCTCAAATTCCAAGCAATTCCCCCAAGGAATTCACTTTAGGTATGTGGGATTTCATCAATGGGTCCCTTTTACCCATTGAGTCCCAAGATCTCTTAAATTTCAAGCAAAATTCCCTTCTTCCTGAATTGGTTCCAGGTCAAATCTGAGTTTCCCTACTTCAGCAGTTTATGCATGTAATCAAACCATGAATATGTGCTTTCTCCAAGAGCAGTGATTCTCCATGTCCAAAATTATAAATTTACCCATCATAACAATTTATTGAGTTTGTTGGTTTTAAATTATGAAATACCCTTTACCATACTCCATCAATGTCATTATATTCAGTTGTATTAGTCAAAGCTGGTGGGTTATGAACACCCGATACCAAGATAGTCATGCATATATTAGTTTTCATGTTATGAGCCACTCAAATCATGTTTATGTTGCTAAATTCAAACCTGATGAATAGAGTGTTCAAGCAGTACTTGTACTTATTCATCATAGTCTTCATAGATGTCATTATCATCTATTCCCGTAGTGAGAGTGAGCACGCAGACCATTTATGGATTGGTTTGAAGACACTCAAAGATCGCTAGTTATTCACTAAGTTTAATAAGTGTGAATTTTTTTTGAAATAAATAGCTTTTATAGGTCATATTATTTTTGGTGATGGCATTTGAGTTGTTCGTTAAAAGATCAAAGCAGTTAAAACTGGCCTAGGTCCATTTCTCCATAGATATCAGGAGTTTCTTGGGCTTGGCCAATTACTCTATTAGTTTGTTAAAGAATTTTCTTCTATTATCTCTCCCATATCCAGATTGACTCAAAATATACTCAAATTCAAGTGGTCCAATTATTACGAGAAGATTTTTTAGCAGTTGAAGATCGGCTCACCTCCGCTTTAGTTTTGACTTTACCAGAGGGTTTAGATGGTTTTGTGGTCTATTGTAATACTTTTAGGGTTAGAATTCCTTGTGTATTTTTGCAATAAGGTAAAGTTATAACATATGCCTCTAGATAGCTTAATTCTAATGAGAAGATCTACCCAACTCATGATTTTGAATTGGCAACAATTGTCTTTTCCTTACAAATTTGAGGTACTACCTATATGGTGTCCATGTTGATATGTTCACTGATCATAAGAGTCTTCAATATGCTTTCAGTTAGAAATATTTAAATCTTAGTCAAATAAGATGGCTAGAGTTGTTAAAAAATTATGATACGAGTGTGTTGTATCACCTTGGTAAGGCTAATGTTATGGCTGACTCCCTTAGTAAATTTTTTATGGGAAATATTACCTATGTTGAGGATGGAAAAAAGAATTTAATTTGTGAGGTTCATCAGCTCGCTAGGTTGGGAGTTTGATTGGTTGATTCAATCGAAGGTAGTGTATGGGTTCAGAATGGTTTAGAATCTTCATTGGGTTCTGAGATAAAGGAAAAGAAAGATAGTGATCCTATTTTTCTTGAGTTGAAAAAGGAAATTTGGGATTACAAGTTCAAGATTTTCTCTTGGGAGGGGATAGTGTCCTTCCCTAAAATGGCAGATTATGTGTATTGAATATGGATAATTTGAGGCAGTGGATGCTAGCAGAGGCTCGTGGCTCACTATATTTTATTCATCCATGAGATTTTAAGATGTATCACAATTTGTGGAAAGTCTATTAGTGGAATGGTATGAGGAAGGATATTGTGGAATTCGTGGCTAAGTGTCCAAATTGTTAGCACTTTAAGGTTGAGCACCATAGACCTAGTGGTACACTTCAAGAATTTAACATTCCTACCTAGAAGTAGGAAGTGGTGAATATGGACTTCATCATAGGGTTACCTCATACTCATCGTCAACATGACTCTATTTGGGTTATTAAGGATCAAATGACTAAGTCAGATCATTTTTTACCAGTTAATACTTCAGATTCATCCAAAGATTATGCTAAACTCTATCTTAAGGAGTTCGTGAAATTTCATGGAGTCTCTTTGACCATTATTTCAGACAGAGGTACCCAATTTAGCTCTTGGTTTTGGAAGGCTTTTCAGAAGGGTCTTGGTACCCAAGTTTATCTCAATACAACTTTTTACCCGCAAATAGATGGCTAACTAGAGAGGATCGTTCAGACTTTATAGGGTATGTTGAGAGCTTTTGTAATTGATTTCAAGGGTAGTAGGGACGATCACTTACCATTGATAGAGTTTGCTTATAATAACAGCTACCACTCTAGTATTTAGATGGCCCCGTTTAAGTCTATTTATTTTAGGAGGTGTATATCTCCTATCAATTGGTTTGAGGTTGGTGAGGCTGCATTAATAGGGCTAGATTCAGTGCATGAGGCAATGGAGAGGGTTCAACTAATTTGAGAAAGGCTGAAAATAGCCCAAACCCATTAGAAATCCTATAAGAATATGAGAAGGAGGGCGATTGAGTTTGATATTTGTGATTTTGTTTACTTAAAAAGTTTTCCCATGTAAGGGGTGAAGAGATTTGGTAAGAAAGTGAGGATCAGTCCTTGTTATGTAGGTCCTTATAAGATTTTAAGATGGTATGAAGAGGTAGCCTATAAGATTTCCAGCTTAAGGTTTTAGTACCTCTTAATAGATTAATTCTTATATTTCTATCTCTGTCGTCCAACCATCTTCATGTCATGGAATGCATTCATAAGTTCAGATCAGTTCATGCATCATTTATAAATTCATATGTCGATTCATGAATCAACTTATAAGTGTTCAGTGCATAATTGTAGTTTTTCCTTAGTCGTCAGCTTAGGCAGTTTCATTCGAGGATGAATGATCCCAAGGGGGAGATATTGTAATACCATAACTTTTTCAAGATCTAGATCTATCAAAGGATAGGACATTAAATTATCTTTTTAATGCCACTAGTCTCACCTTAATCCTATGTCGTGACAACAATTTATAAAAAAATTCCTTAGGGCCTGTCAAATTTCCAGTGACAATGACTCAGGCAATGAGCCGTTACCAGACATAATGAGTCATTACATATGAGTCATTGCCACTCTAGTGAGGGTCTTATATTTTATCCCAGTGAAAACTAGTCTAACTCACGACTCATTATGAGGCATAATGATTCATTGCATGGACTAGTTGCCATATGAGTAAGAAATTTAAAAATTGAGTCACAAATCACGACTACTCCTAACAACTCGTGATCAGACCTAATGAGTTGTTAGGAGGAGAGTCGTTACCTTACTAGGAAGTACCCAAGACCTCAGGGTCTCAAGTCACGACTCAAACCACAACTTGTGATCAGTCATAATGAGTGATGATGACTAGAACCAGAAATCTCTGTACATTTTTAAAAGGGGATTTTTGGTAAATCCTCATCTTTTAATCTAAAATACTTTGTTTGGGCAATCCAACATCAGTTATTGAGGGTTTAAAGTTACCCTAACATACTATAAACTCCAAAATCATTAAACTTAGCCAAAAAAAGTGATTCTCTTCTTCTCCAGAGCAAGCTAGGGTTTCTCAAGTTCAAGCTCAAGTTCCAAGCAATTCCCTAAAGGAATTCACTTAAGGTATGTGGGATTTCATCAATGGGCCTCTTTCACTTATTGAGTCCCAAGAACTTTTAAATTTCAATAAAAATCCCCTTCCCCATGATTTGGGTTCCAGGTCAAATATGAGTTTCCCTGCTTCATCAGTTTATGTGCATAATCAAACCATGAATATGTGCTTTCCTCGAGAGTAGTGTTCCCTATGTCCAAAAATATGAATTTCCCCATCATGACAAGTTGTTGAGTTTTTTTGGTTTAAATTGTGAAATATCTTTTACCATTCTCCGTGAATGTTATCATATTTTGTTGAATTAGTCAAAGATGGTGGGTTATGAAAACCCGGTACTTAGATAGTCATACATATATCAATTTTCATGTTATGAGCCATTCATATCACGTTTATGTTGCTAAATTTAGAATATTATCATGTTGAGCATATATCAGTTATCAGATCATGTTAAGCAGTTATCAGTTATAGTGTCTGTTCAGTTGAGAGTAGTAGTTAGCACCGAGTGAATGTAGGGATAAAGGATCACCCATCACTTGAGGATTGAGTCTTTAGTAGAAGTCCCTAAGTTCCAGAATAACGATGCCTCCATAGGTCATGAGGGGTCACCCTCTAGTAGAGGACTGACACCATAGTCCTTTGGGATATTAGTTTAACTGATCTATGTAAACTAGTATTGGTACCCTTTGCAAGGTACTGACACCCTTCCAACTAGGGTTACAAGTTGAACTCCCATTAGATCAGAATGAGGTATATCAGTTATTGTTAGCTGCCACAGTCCTCAGTTCAGTTTTAGTTTATGTTCAGTCCATGTTTTCTTGACCAAGTCTTTAGTATTCAGTTAGTCAGTTACCTTGTTATTCAATTTATTCAGCATATATTTATACTTGATCTTGCATGCCATTTAAATGTTACTGCATTCATGTTTAGTTTATATATATATATATATATATATATATATATATATATTATTTATCCTCCCATCTCGTATACTCAGTATATTCAAAGTACTATTGCATACTTTTTTGTGCTATAATGTCTCATAATATTAGTTTGAACGCTCTATACCCAAACCACACTTAGCACATTCCTATTTCACTCAGCCTTAGCTTTGGTAAGTCCTCATTAGTTGAGGACTAGCTATCATTTGTTTATTTTCAGTATTTTACATTATTTTAGTCAGTTAGAGTTAGTTGGGGACCTATCCCAATAACTCATCATGATTTAAAGGCTTTCAGACAGTTAGACATGTTTTCAGTTTCATTGAGTATTTCAGACAACATCAGTATTGACTTTATTATTATTCAACATCAGTTTATTTTTGTTACCTTTTGTTCAGTATTTTGTTACTCTTTTTAGTAATCATATCGGATGCCATGTCATGGGTTAGCTTAGGATCACTTGTGAATCTAAGCATCGGGCTACGACTAGGGACAGTCTCAGTTCGTGACATTATCAGATGGGTAAAGGTTGTAAACTACCATTTCAATTGAGAAATAAATTTGAGAATAAGCCTTTGTTAAAAGTCTATTGTGATTTATGGAGACCTATACTTGTTTAATATTTCCAGCACTTGTTTAATATTCCCAACATATGAAGTATTATTCTCTTTTTTGTAGATGATTATAGAAGATACACATGGTTATATCCTCTAAAAAGAAATTTTTATTTCTTTGAAATACTTGTCAAATTCCAAAAGACAGCTAAAAAGTAGTTTTAAGGTGTATTAAGGTTTTCCAAGTGTGATGGTGAATTCTCAAGTTCAAAATTTATTAAGTACCTAGAGAATTGTGGTATTTTTAGAAATATTTCTTGTCCTCATACTCTTGTGCAAAATAAAATTGTAAAAAGAAAACATAGACATGCAGTAGAAATTGGATTGACACGGCTACTTCATGCTAAGTTGCCTCTGTATCTTTGGACTGAGGCCTTTTTCATAGTGGTATTCCCTATTAACAAGTTGCCATCTTCTGTAGTTAAGAAGGAAACATAAAACACCTTGTGTTTTTGGACTTTAGAAAATTTCCTAGATTTCTCTTCTCCGGACAGGATACGACTAAGGGAAATAACTCGTACACTAGGATACGAGTGGTATGGGTTAGCCGTATGCTGACCAGTGTTGGTTGTTGGGTCAGATTTGGTTTTTAAAATTGGTACGACTTGGGTCGTACGAGTCATATCAGTGGATACAGGTTATTTGGTTACTTTTGTTAATCTTAGGCTTGGTAACTTAAGTTGGATATGAATACGAGTGGTTCACCAAGAGCCGTAAGCCAGGGTACAGTCGTACCATGGACTCGTATAGTGGTCAATGTTTAATCCTCTTGGGATTCTGTTTTTCCAGGGGTACGGATAATGGGTACTAGTCGTATACTTAGATATGACATTATTTGGAGTGAGTTGAACCTTGGAAAGTGTTGGGTCTAAGTGAGATAGCCTTGGGTACCAGTGGTAGGTACCACTCATTTTAGAGGGTACGACTGGTATGGATAGTCGTACCCACCTGACGGGATTTTTAAGAGCTTAAGTGAGGGAAATTTGGATATTTCCCCACTTAACCTAATAAGGCCCCACGACATATTTTCCTATTGAGAGGTTATCTTCCCTATTATTCTATTCATTAACTTCTTAGAAACTTCTCTTAAATACTTTATAATTCTCTCTAAGGCTTTTGGGTAAAGAAGGCTAGGGTTTTATCTTAAGAATTAATTTGGGGCTTGTGTTGGAGATTTATCTCCATCATCTTCTTTGTTTAAGTCATGTTCTCTTCCCTTATTGTTAGTTCCAACTAAAGGCATGATTTTATACAATCTTTTCATGGTTTGATTATTGAATGGTTTTGGATTTCCAATAATAATTTAGGGGTTTTGGTTATAAATGCTTGGTTATGATTTTCCCATGTTTTAACTATGCTTTTATATGATTTAACAGCGGTATTGGATAATTAGTTGCATGGGAATGGTTATTTGGTAATAGGCTTTGGTTTTGGAAATACTATACTGTAACGCCCTAAAATTTCATCCCGAGATGCCACACGGTGCTTAGGGCTACATGTAGCCCCAAGATAACCCCCGGAGCCAGACACTACCTCAAGGAATTCAATTCAACAATAGTCATGCACAACAAAGAGATATACCACATCGGGTTCAAGAGAAATACTGGAGAATACTAGACTGTACAACCAAAATATATTGAATGTCTGTACATACCAACCCTCTAGTCTGATAAAGCCTCTATACCTTAAAATCAAGGAGCCATTGGGACAAACCCCCAACTGATTCAAATAGTACAGAAAGCCATAACAATAAAACGATATCACCAAAAATATAGACACAGTCCTAGAACCATGAGGACTCACCACTCTGGGAACGTAGTTGAGGCACTCGAATATCGCCAATGTGGTTGCAGCTGAGTACCTGAACCTACATTACTAGAAAATGTAGCCTATAGGAAAAATATGTGGGTCAGCACTTTGGAATGTACTGAGTATGTGGGGGTGCATGCAACAATATAAATATCATCATCAATTTCATGACAATATGCATATGTACAATGATGGCTCACTTGGCTTGAGTTAGATTGAAACATACTTCTCATTATCTCATAGTAAATAAATCATATGATAAAAACCTCATATAACATCATAAACAACTCAACTCTTCAACTCAAGACTCGGAGTGACTCGGTAATTCAAGAAACTCAACTCTTATGGACAAGGGAGGTTCTTATAACCAACATAAACCATGTGAGCTACATGGAGTCCAATGTTTTACCCTCCTAAGGAGAGAACCCCACATTGGCGGGAGTGTCATACTCTTTCCAGGGAGTACAACATAAATTTAGTGATCACAATCTCATACTCGGCCTCCTGCCCACAATTATCAATATCAATCCTATGGTGGCACGTAGTTTTGGGAAAATACCACATTTTCCGCTCAGTGCTAAGTACTACTCCCAGACACAAGCTCAGAACGCGTTAGGAAATCCACCATAAACATCACAAGGGTCTATTATGAAGACCAAATCAAATCTCTTTCTCATTTATCAAATTATAATCAATTTGTGGATTCCTAAATCGACTCAAATTAAATCAATCTTTCTCAATATCAACATGTATCAATTCATTAAATCATGGCAACATCAATAAATTTGAGGAAATATCAAGACTCATTGTAGCCACTCAATCTCATGAATAAATATACTCAATAATCCAATTTGTCATAACGAAACTTAAAGCTTGACACATATCTTGAAAGCACTTGAAATATCAACTCATTGTAGAAATATGAAATTCACAATATTAAATATCAAGTCATAACTTGGAAATAGTAAAATAATCATGTATAACAAAGCTTGAATAATTTATATTTTCATAGTCTCATGATGAAGTAATTTGGGCATAAACCCACTTGCAAAATCATATAAATCCATAATAGAAATCAAAGCATTGGGCACAAGAACGAACGGATTGCTCTTGTTCAAAACCCCACATACCTTAAACTTTTAAATTGGATGAATTCTAGTGCTTGAGACTCTATCCGCACTTGTAATAAATGATTCTTGAAGCCCACACTATGAGGAACTTGATTCTTGAAGAAATCTTGAAGATTTATGGATGATTTTTGGAAGATTAATGTTCTTGAATGAAACCCTAGATATATTTTCTTAAGAGAATTGGAACAGAAAATGAAGAAATTAGGGTTTGGATGGGGATTCTCATATATATAGGGGCCTCTAAAAGATGGGAAAAGACTAAAAAACCCCTGCAAAAATGTCCTCTAATTTCTGAAAAAAATAGATGACGACATTTTGAGCAGTCGTCACGAAATGTCATCACAAAAGAATGAATTTATGACTTTCGGCTTAAGGTTGATGACATTTTGTGACAAGCCGTCAGACTTGTGACAGGTCATCACAAAATGTCGTCACAAAATGTTGGGTTTTGTGACTTTCTACTTATGATGGCGACATTTTGTGACATGCTGTCAGACTTGTGACAAGTCATCACAAAATGTCGCCACACAGTTCCCAGGCTGACACGCTGGAGTAAAATAGGCATAACTTTTCGCTCCGATACTGAATTTTGGGTGAAATTGGTACCGTTGGAAAGATAATTTAATTATCTATCTGTTGTTGGGTCATGAGCTCAAAAATTTTTAGGGTAGAAAGAGATATACTCATTTAAAGTTGGCTATGCCAAAATCCTTATCAAGAATTCAATCGGTAAGGTATGTTTTTATTCACCTAATCGCTAGGACATCTTTGATTCCTTAATACACATCACCCTTGATCAGAAAATAACCAAAGAATTATAATTTTTTTCTCATGAGCTTAAGTCATGGTTGCACTATTAGTTAGAGTCTTGGGGTATTACAATATCTCTCCCTTGGAAACATTCGTCCTCGAATGTTGCTAGATAGGCCAAGAACTAGAGAAAATGAGGACATATAGCTGGAACTACTCACTCAAAGGGCTTACTTCACTCTATACCTTTGGATACCATACAAAATGCATGAATTCGTGATGGAAGTAGACACACAGTTGAATCTTTAATAAGAAGAGAGCGAAATTAAGAAAGAACGGTACAATCTGCTCGCTCCGAACTCACAGAAAAGATTTGAGGGTACTTGGCTCGCATATCAGCTTCGGCTTCCCAAGTAGCACTCTCAACAGATTGATTTTGCCAAAGAACTTTAACCAAAGGAACTTCTTTGTTCCTTAGCCTGCGAATTTGAAAATCCAAAATCTCAACCGGAAACTCCTTTAATGAAAGGCTATCCTGAATATCCAAGCTTTCGGAAGGGTCAACCACGACAAAATCACCAATACACTTCTTAAGCATAGGAATGTGAAATACCAAATGGACGCTAGACAACTCTACAGGTAACTCCATGTCATATGCTACTTTCCCAACACGGCTCAGAATCTTGTACGGACCAACATAACGGGGACTAAGCTTTCCCTTATTCTCAAATCTCTTCACCCCTTTCATGGGTGAAACCTTCAAGTACACCAAATCATTAACATTAAACTCAAGATTTTTTTTCTCACATCCGCATACAACTTCTGACGACTTTGAGCGGTCTTCAATCTTTCTCGAATTAACTTAACTTTTTCCATAGCCTCGAACACAGTATCAGGCCCAATCACAGCTGCTTCTCCTACTTTAAACCAACATATAGGTGATATATATCTTCTCCCATACAAAGATTCAAACGGGGCCATCTGAATACTAGCATGGAAACTATTATTATATGCAAATTCGATCAATGGCAAGTGCTCACCCCAACTACCTTTAAAATCAAGCGCACATGCCCTCAATTATCTTCTAAAGTCTGAATGGTCTGCTCAGCCTGACCATCTGTTTGAGGATGCAAAGGAAAACTTAGATGAACTTGGGTACCGAGGCCCTTCTCAAAAGCCCTTCAAAACTAGGAAGTAAAATGAGTACCCTATTACAAATAATAGCTAAAGGAACTCCATGAAGTGTAACGAATTCTCAAATATATAATCTAGCATAATCCTCAGCTTTATTAGACGAATGTACTGGTAAGAAATGAGCTGATTTAGTCAATTGGTCTACTACAACCCAAATCGAATCATAATGACGATGAGAAGGAGGCAAACCAATTATGAAATACATATTCACTTCTTCCCACTTCCAAGTAGGAATGCTAAACTCTTGTATTACACCACTGGGCCTTTGGTTCTCTACCTTAACCTGTTGACAAGTCGAACACTTTGCCACAAATCCTGCTATTTCTTTCTTCATACCGTTCCACCAATAGATTTCCTGTAAATCACGATACTTCTTGGTAGTACCGAGATGAATAGAATATCGTACGCCATGCACTTCAGCCATAATTCTCTTCCTTAAATCATCAACATTAGGAACACATAATCTACCCTGCAATCTCAACACACCATCTCCTCTTTGGGAGAAAACCTCTATATTTTTATCCTTAACTGACTCCTTCAGCCTTACCAAACTAGGATCCCTGTCTTGCTTCTCCTTTACCTCCGAGACCAAAGAGTACTCAAAACTACTCTGAACTAACATACTCCCTTCCGCGGAATCAAGCAATCTAACACCCAAATTAGGCAAATGTTGCAAATCATGAGCTAATTATTTTTTATCATTCTCTATATGAGCTACACTATGCATAGACAACCTGCTAAGAGCATCTGCCACAACATTGGCCTTGCCCGGGTGATACAATACATTCATATCATAATCTTTTAATATCTCCAACCACCGTCTCTGCCTAAGGTTCAACTCTTTCTGGGTGAACACATACTGTAAGATTTTATTGTCCGTAAAGACATCAACATGGACACCATACCGATAATGTCTCCAGATTTCCAAAGCAAAAACTATAGCTGCTAATTTAAGATCATGGGTTGGGTAATTCTTCTCATGAGGCTTCAACTATCTAAAGGCCTAAGCTATAAACTTACCTTTTTGCATCAACACACAACCCAAACCAACTCTGGAAGCATCGCAGTATACCACAAAATCATCAACACCATCAGGTAAAGTCAACATAGGGGCTGAGGTGAGTCGAGTCTTCAACCCCTGAAAACTCTTCTCATAAGATTTTGACCATAGGAACTTTACTTTGTTTTGGGTCAAACTGGTCATGGGGGACGCAATACAAGAAAACCCTTCAACAAAGCGATGCTAATAACAAGCTAGACCCAAGAAACTCTGGATATCAGATGGAGAAATAGGTCTAGGCCAATTCTTTATAGCCTCTATCTTTTGAGGATCAACTCTAATACCTTCGGAAGAAACAATATGACCCAGAAAAGCCATGAACCTTAGCCAAAACTCATAATTTCTGAATTTGGTGAACAATTGATAAGCTCTAAGGGTTTCCAACATGATTCAAAGATGATCTGCATGGTCATCCTCACTTTAAGAATATACAAGAATATCATCTATGAACATGATAACAAACAAATCCAGATACCGCTTGAATACTCAGTTCATAAGATCCATGAAAGCGGCTGGAGCATTGGTTAACCCAAAAGAAATAACCAAGAACTCAAAATGACTGTAACGAGTTCGGAAGGCTGTCTTCAGAATATCACATTCCCTAACCCTAAGCTGGTGATAGCCGGATCTAAGGTCTATTTTTCAGAAGTAGCTCGCCCCTTGCAACTGATCAAACAAGTCATCAATTCAAGGAAGAGGGTACCTGTTATTGATAGTTACCTTGTTGAGTTGATGGTAACATGCAATGTACCATCTTTCTTACGCACGAATAGAATAGGTGCACCCCACGGGGAAATACTGGGTCTGATAAAGCCTTTGTCTAAGAGATCTTTGAGTTCCTTCTTCAAATCTTTAAGTTCTACGGGAGCCATACGATATGGAGGAATGGAAATAGGCTGAGTTTCAAGAAGGAGGTCAATCCCAAATTCGATCTCTCTATCAGGTGGGACCCCTGGGAGATCTTTCGAGAAAATATCAGGAAACTCATTAATAATGGTAACTGACTGAATAGTCAGAGTCTCAGACTTGAGGTCTTTAACTTAAACTAGGTGATAGATGCAACCCTTGGAAATCAACTTCCTAGCTTTGAGGTAGGATATGAAATGACACTTCAGAGTTACAGAACTCCTAGACCACTCAAAAATATGCCCGTCAGGAAACTGAAACTTGACTACTCGGGTACGATAATCTATAGATGCATAGCATGAGTGAAGCCAATCCATACCCAGAAGGACGTCAAAATCAACTATATCTAGCTCAATCAAATCAGCACATATGACCTGATAATGGACAGTAAAAAAACACTTCTTATACACCCGCTTAGTAATAACAGATTCTCTTACCAAGGTAGAAATCAGAATAGACTTAGGAATCCGTTCAAGGTCCATCTCAAAATTTACAGCAACTAGAGGTGTCACATAAGAGAAACTCAAACCGGGGTCCATCAATACATACACATCAAAATGAAAGACACAGAGCATACCAGTGCCAGCATCTAGAGAGTCCTCCTACTCCAGGCAAGTTGGTATAGCATAGAAGTAATTCTGGCGTGAACCGTCAGTAGTACTAGAAGAGGTGCCCTGAGGGGGAACTGGGTAGACTACGAGAGCCGGGAAACTAGTAGCCTGACTTTGGGGATGAGCATCTCGACTCCTCTGTCTGGCATATGGACAATCTCTAAGTTGGTGGCCTAACTTTCCACGACAAAAGCAACCCCTCTAATCAACAAAACACTCGCCAAATAATCTCTACCACACTTGGCACATGAAGGAGGATGAGTTCTGTTACGTACACTTTCCTGACACCTAGATGGGATAGGCCTGTTCCCCTGCTTCTGCCTCCTCTAGGTATGGGAGCACTAACTAAGGAAGGCGCGGACATAAACGGATGTCTCTGGAATTGAGGGTGGTTCCCTCAATAAAATATGGACTTATTGAATCTCTGCTGCTATGATCTAGCTCTTTTAATTCCTCTTACTCTCTCTCTTTCTTCACCTTATTATCTTCAATCTTTTGGGTATGTATCATCAACTGAGAAAGGTTCATCTCCCAATTAAGCATAACAGATCTATACTCTTTCACAATGTAACTTGACATACCGGTCACGAACTTACTCATGATGGTCCTGGAGTCAGCCATCATACTAGGAGTATATTTGGATAACTAATTGAATCTAAGACAATACTCCTTAACAGTCATGGAGCCTTGTAACAAATTCATGAATTCCTCTATCTTTGCTTCCCTCATCTCAAGAGGAAAGAGTCTATCTAAGAATGCATCCTGGAATAATTTCCAAGTCATGAGAGCGACATCTATCCCTCTACTCTCCCTCCATATCTCCACCCAATCATATGCAACATCTTTTATTTAATAGGCATCCAATTCAAAACTCTCTTTCTCAGTCACGTGCATAATCTGGGTGATCTTTCTCACTTCATCCAAGTACATCTGTGGGTCTTCACCTACCTTTGACCCATAGAACTTAGGTGGATTCATCTGTATAAAGTCACCCGAGCTACAACAGAATTATTCTCTTGCAGAGGCAAAATAGTAGCCTGGGCATTAGCTTGAGCATTGGTGGTAACTGCCTGGGCTAGCGCCTAAAAAGCTACCCGAAATTCTGCATGAGACACATGCTTATTTAAGGGATCAACGGGTTAAGGTTTATCATTGTTTATACGAGCTCGACGAGGAGGCATTTTCTATTATAAGAGAGCATGAGTAAATCACAGATAAAGAGGCAGTTGTATGCACAATATAGTTTAGAAAGAAAGAAATGACTTTTCCTAAAATATTCCGTAGCCTCTTGCTCATAGATATGGCGCGCTATAAATCGGTGATTAAGACTCTATGTAACGCGGCTTGTCAGACTCCCTAGGACTCCTTAAACCTTAGGAGCTTTGATACCAAGTTTTGTAATGCACCAAAATTTTATCTTGAGATGCCACAAGGTGCTTAGGGATAAACGTCACCCCAAGCTAACCCTCGAATCTAGAAACCACCTCAAAGAATTCAATTTAACAATAATAATGCACAACAAAGAGATATACCACATTGGGTTCAAGAGAAATACTAAAGAATACTAGACTGTACAACTAAAATATATTGAATATCTGTACATTCCAACCCTCTAGTCTGACAAAGCCTCTATACATCAAAATCAAGGAGCCATTGGGACAAACCCCCAACTGACTCAAATAGTACTAAAAACATAACAACAAAATGATATCACCAAAAATATAGACACGGTCCTCGAACCATGAGGACTCACCACTGTGAAAATGTAGTTGAGGCACTCGAATATCGCTAACGTGGTTGCGGCTGAGTACCTAAACTTACATTACGAGAAAATGTAGCCCATAGGAAAAATATATGGGTCAGCACTTTGGAATGTACTGAGTATGTGGGGGTGCATAAAACAATGTAAATATCATCATTAATTTCATGAAAATATACATATGTACAATGATGGCTCACTTGGCTTGGGTTAGATTTAAACATACTTTTCATGATTTTACAGTAAATAAATCATATGATAAAAACCTCATAAATATCATAAACAACTCAACTCTTCAACTCAAGACTCGGAGTGACTCGATAATTTAAGAAACTCAACTCTTATGGACATAGGAGGTTCTTATAACCGACATAAACTGTGTGAGCTACATGGAGTCCAACATTTTGCCCTTCTAAGGAGAGAACCCCACATTGGAGAGAGAGTCGTACTCTTGTAAGGGAGTACAACCTAAATTTAGTGATCAGAATCTCATACTTGGCCTTTGGCCTACAATTATCAATATCAATCCTATGGTGGCACGTAGTTTAGGAGAAATACCACATTTCCAACTCGGTGCTAAATACTACTCTCAGACACAAGTTTAGAATGCGTTAGAAAATCCTTCACAAACATCACAAAGGTCTATCATAAAGATAAAATGAAATCTCTTTCTCATTTATCAAATCATAATCAATTTGTGGATTTCTAGCTCGACTCGACTCAAATCAATCTTTCTCAATATCAAATGTATCAATTCATTAAATCATGGCAACATTAATATTTTTGAGGAAATATCAAAACTCATTGTAACAACTCAATCTCATGAATCAATTTACTCAATAATCAAATTTCTCATAAGGAAACTTAAAGCTTGACACATATCTTGAAAGCACTTGAAATATCAACTCATGATAGAAATATGAAATTCACAATATTAAATATCAAGTCATAACTTGAGACTAGTAAAATAATCATGTATAATAAAGCTTGAACAATTTATATTCTCATAGTCTCATGATGAAGTAATTTGGGTATAAACCCACTTGCAAAATCATATAAATCCACAATAGAAATCAAAGCTTTGGGCACAAAAATGAAAGAATTGCTCTTGTTCAAAACCCCACATACCTTAATCTTTGAAATTGGATGAATTCTAGTGCTTTAGACTCTATCCGCACTTGTAATAAATGATTCTTGAAGCCAACACTATGAGTAACTTAATTCTTGAAGAAATCTTGAAGATTTATGGATGATTTTTGGAAGATTAATGTTCTTGAGTGAAACCCTAGATATATTTTCTTAAAAGAATTAAAAGAGAAAATAAATAAATTAGGGTTTGGATGGGGATTCTCATATATATAGGGGCCTTCAAAATATGAAAAAGAACCAAAACACCCTTGCAAAGACGTCCTTTAATTGCTGAAAAAAATAGCTGACGACAATCATGACAAGTCATCAGACTTGTGACAAGTCATCATGAAATGTCATCACAAAAATATGGAAAATATGAATTTCGGCTTAAGGTTGACGACATTTTTTGACAAGCCATCAGACTTGTGACAAGTCGTCATAAAATATCATTACAAAATGTTGGATGTTGTGACTTTCTGCTTGTGGTGACGATATTTTGTGACAAGCCATCAGACTTGTGACAAGTCGTCACAAAATATCATCACATAGTTCCTAGGCTGACACGCTGGAGTAAAATATGCATAACTTTTTTCGACAATATCGAATTTGGGTGAAATTAATACCATTGGAAATCTAATTCAATTATCTATCTGTTGGTGGGTCATGAGCTCAAAAACTCTTCGGGTAGCAAGAAATATGCTCATTTGAAGTTGGCTATGCCAAAATCCTTCTCAAGAATTCAATTGGTAAGGGATGTTTTTATTCACCTAATTGCTTGGACATCTTTGAGGCCTTAATACACATCATTCTTGATCAGAAAACAATCAAATCACTGTAATTTATTTTTTATGATCTTGAGTCATGGTTGCAGTATTGGTTAGAGTCTTAGGGTATTACATATACCCTTAATATGTTTGATAAAATTCCTATGAGAATGTTTTCACTACATTTTTAGATTTTAAAGGAACTGCTACATGGTTTAAACTTGGTAATGGTACCCTAAATGGTTAAATGATTTGGAATAGTCAAAATAGAATTGTTTTAGTTTAACAATCATTCTTGTGGGGTACAATGGAATCTCCCATGTGATCATAATAATGGAACACTTGTAGGGTACATTGGACTCCCGCAAGTTAATTAGTAATGTGATCTATAGGTACACGGGACTCCTTTGATCTCAAAAAGGTTTGGTTAAGGGCAATACATTCAAGTTATAGTCAGTATGATGATACCATTATGTATAGCCTCGGTTAATAATAATGGTTTTGTTGGTTGGAATAGTTTTAATTGGCAATAGTGGCAGGATGTGATAGCTAACTATGAAAGTGGGAGTTTAATGAATGAACACTGAAAACTCATGTTTGCCGACATGAGGTGTAGGGCATGGTGACCTTTTTATAATATTATGAGGTACGCAAGAATTATCTAAGTAAATTGTACATATGTATCATGGAGGGTTAGGGTACTTAGGAATCCCTTACTCTTATGGTCTCTCCAGTTTGTGTGGCTACATGTATCGAGGCCCGTTCAGGAGGTTACACTAGACCCATATAGCTTGTAATTGGTTAAGGATGGTTAATCTACACATACCTAGGTTAATGGTTTTAAATGTATGCTAAACCCTATTCCCTTTCCCGGTATGGTTATATGTATATTTGTATGGTTTGTATGCATATGGTTGGTTTACTTGGATTTACTAGTTAGCATTATTTTATTCTTATATTGTGTTCATGCTAGCATTCACCCTCTAACCTATCTTTGGGTGGCTATATCCCCATGCGATACAGGAATCAGTCATTCTACTCCTCCTACTTAGCTATCAGATATTCAGGATCAGATACTGGATTGAAGTGGTGAGCTTCCATCTTTTTGAAAGGCTCCATTTCATGGATTTTATTTCATACTTTAGTTCATTTATGGATGTTGGTTTTGGATATGGTTGAGGGTATGTCCCAACCAAATTTTGGTATTTTTTTAGTTAGAGGTTTTTGTGGAACTACAATGGGTTGGTATGGGCGGGATCATTATTGGTGTTAGGATTTGTATTGGCATTGGTATTAGGGCTATTACCAAAGGACTAAATCTCTTACTATTCCATTCTCTTTTATTTTAGGATTATATTTAATTATTATGGAACTCATAAGGTTATAGTTTGTGGTTTGGTTTGGCTATTGGTTGAATTTGGACGGTTGGACTTGATTAGGTCTATCCCGATAATAGCCCTATCCTAGAGTCTATAATTGGATAGTTATGCTATCTTGTTATATGCTCAAAATTCAGCCAACTCAGGGTAGACAGTTGAAGGTTGGGTTGGTTAATGGGGGTGGTCTCGGGGCTCGGTTGGACTTGGGATGCCTATTACGATAAGGCCTCCAGTCATTTTTTTCAAGTTGGTAATGAAGATTTAGGTTCATGGTTAATTGGAAGTCCAAAAATTTGTGTCTAGTAGAGTCTCTTTTAGCTAAGGCTTCTTTTAGCTAAGGCTGGGCAAAAAATACCAAAAGCTGAATTGCCGAACCGAATCAAAAAAATTGGTATTCGGTAATTCGCTATTTGGTATGGTATTTAGGAGTAAAATTTTAATATTTTGGTATTCGAGATTGGGTTTGGTAGAATATATTAATAACATTTGGTATTCGGTATTTACGAAATATTGAATACATATATATATGTCTAACCTAACCCAATGGACACTAATACTAGTCATCTCAAGAATCTCTTAGACCTTGGTAATATATTGGTTCAAAACAACAAAAAGAATACAAAATGGGGTTTCTTTTAAATATTCTCTTTGAATTTTAAACGTACATTTGCATATCTCCAACTTTAATATGGTATTACCAAATACCATATCGAACCAAAGTTTAATTTACCAATTACCGAGCTATCAAACCGATGTTTATAAGTATGGTATGTGGTATTGATATTCAAATACCGATCACTGAATTACCGAACCCAAAATTTAAAAATGCTGATTGAAATACTGAACGACCATCCCTACTTTTAGGGGTGTGTAGCATGCCGCACTCATAAGAGAGAGACTGTAGGACATTTAAAAATGCTTCACTTTCTTGGTAGCCTATTTTTAAGATTGGAGTTTAAGTCCTAAAATTTCCTCTAATCCTTGTTTTTCGCTTTTCATATCACTCATCCATGATCTGGAACATGAGAAAATCATTCTATCTCATCCAGGGACTATGTTAATGGTGTACACCCTACACTTGGAGTTCTTACTGATCTCAGGGTCCTTTCTTTGATTGTTCTGGAGTTCCTCTAATTGCTACTAGTCCTTCTTAAGGTGAGGTGTCTAATACAGAATTTTATTAGTCGATTCAACTATTGCTCAGTTGGTTACTACTCAGGCTGAGTGGGATGCATCTAGTGTTCTATCTTTTGAGGCCACAAGGATTGGCTAGTTTATGAAGATGAATCCTCCTACTTTTACTGGTGTGAAGGTGGAGGAGGATCCTCAGGGTTCTTGGTTGAAATTGAGAAGATATTTAGAGTGATGTAGGATACTAACATATAAGGGGTGAATTTTATGGCTTATTATCTCAAAAATATTGTATACTAATGGTACGAGGAGTGGAATAGAGATAGGGGTGATGTGGAGAAGCTTTTTTTATGGAAGGCCTTTTCTAATGCCTTCTTAGATCGCTTATTTCCCTAGGAGTTGAGGGAAGAAGAGATGGAGGAGTTTTTGAATCTTAAGCAAGGGAAAATATCTGTCCAGAAATATATATTAAAATTTCATCAGCTAACAAGGTATTCTCTGGATTTGGTGGCTGATATGAGAGCGACGATGAGGAAGTTCACTTCTGGGCTATCTTGAGATTTAATCATTAAAAGTAAGAGTGCTTTGCTGATTAAGGATATGGATATTTTATGGTTGCTTGTACACATGCAGTATATAGAGGATGAAAAGAAAAAACTGACAGAGTTTAGGGAAAGGCAGGGTAAGAGGAACAGGTTCTCTAAGCTGGGTGGTGCTCAACAACAGGGTGTTTGGGATGATGGCAAATGGTCAAAAAATAAGTGGGGGAGTTTTGGTTCCTTCTTTACTACTAGTACTTCTTACCCAAAGTATTCGGGTGTAGTCGGGTGACAGGCGCCAACAATATAGTGATAATTTTTAGGAACAAGGTGCCCAATCTCAGGAGAGTAGGGAACAGTTGGCTTCTTTGTGTCCTCTTTACCGGTTCTGTGGTCGTCTTCATTAGAGATTTTATGATGAAGAGAAGGACAAATATTTTAAATATAGTCAGCCAAGCCATATCTTAAAAAACTGTCCAGATGGTAAGGGTGCTTTGGGAGTGGTCAAGGCTCCGAGTGCTTCATCTTCTGCTCCTACACCTAGTGGTGCTGCTTCTGTGTCTGCTCCTATTTTCAGTACTGGCACTGGCCGGAATAGGTTGTATGCTCTTGCATCTCTACAAGAATCTGAGGCATCACCTGAAGTTATTACTGGTACGTTACAACTCTTTTCTTATAACGTGTATTGTCTGTTTGATCCGGGGTCTACTCTTTACTATGTGACCATATATGTGGTTGTATATTTTGGTTTTGATCCTGAGGTTGCTTTGGATTTTTTTTATTTCTACCCGAATAGGTGACTCAATTATTTATAAAAGATTCTAGAGGGTGCGTGTGGTATCTGTTGGTAGTTAGCAGACCTTGGTAGATTTGTTTGAGCTGGATATGGTGGATTTTAATGTTCTTCTGGGGATGGATTGGTTACACTCTTGTTATGCATCCTTAGATTGTCGTACTCGTAAGATTGTCTTTTGGTTCCTTGGTGAACTGGTTATAGACTGGGGGAGTGGTTCCCTAGCTCCTAGGGGGAGGTTTATTTCTTATTTTAGAGATCAAATATTAATCTCTAAAGGGTGTTTTTATCACCAAGTCTGGTTTACAGAGTCTAACTTAGAGGGTCCTTCTTTTCAGTTGGTTTTGTTGGTAATGAGCTTTCTGAGGTTTTTCCAAATGATCTTCTTAGTGTTCCTCCGAATAGAGAAATTGAGTTTGGTATTGATTTGTTTCTGGACACTCGTCCAATATCTATTCCTCCTTATAAAATGGCTCCAAATGAGTTGAGGAAACTCAAGTAACAACTTAAGGATCTTCTCAATAAAGGGTTTATTCATCCTAGTGTATCCCTAGGGGGTGTACCGGTGTTGTTCGTGTGCAAGAAAAATGATTCCCTTTTGATATTCATTGACTATCAAAAATTGATGAATGTAATAGTCAAGAACAAGTATCCTCTTCCAATGATAGATGACTTGTTTATCAATTGTAAGGTGCCAAGTTCTTTTCTAAGATAGATCTTCAGTCTTGGTATCATCAGCTTAAGAAAGATATTCCTAAGATGACTTTTTGTACTTGGTATGGGCACTTTGAGGTCTTGGTTTTGTCATTTGGCTTGACTAATGCCCCAGTGGTATTTATGGATTTAATGAACAAGGTTTTCAGGAAGTTCTTGGATATTTTTGTCATTGTGTTCATTGACGGCATCTTGGTGTATTCTAAAAGTGAGGTGGATTGTGCCAATAACCTCTGTGTGGTGTTGCAGACCTTGAAGGAACAACAGTTGTATTCTAAGTTCTCCAAGTGTGAGTTTATATTGAACGATGTAACTTTCTTGGGTCATATTATTTCTGGAGAGGGAATCAAGGTGGATCCTCAAAAGGTGGTTGTGGTTAAAAGGTGGCCTAGACCCATGACTCCAACTGACATTCAGAGTTTCTTGGGTTTGGATGGATATTATAGGCGGTTTATGGAAAGCTTTTCTTCGATATCAGCTCTTTTGACTAAGTTAACTCGGAAGAAGGTAAAGTTTTCTTGGTTGGAAGCGTGTGAAGGGAGTTTTGAGAAGTTTAAGGAGAAGCTAACCTCGGCTTTGATTTTGACATTGCCTGAAGGTAATGAGGGGTTTGTTGTTTATTGTGATGCATCTAGAATGGGATTTGGTTATGTTTTGATGCAGCATGGGAAGGTGATTACCTATGCTTCCAGGCAGTTGAAGATGCATGAGAGAAATTATCCTACTCTTGATTTGGAGCTATTGGCGGTGGTTTTTGCTTTGAAAATATGGTGGCATTATTTGTATGGAGTGTACGTAGATATCTTTTCTTATCATAAGAGTCTATAGTATGTGTTAACTCAGAAGAAGCTAAATTCAGGCAGAGAAGATGGTTGGAGCTTCTCAAGGACTATGATATAAGTCTTCACTATCATTCAGATGAGGCTAATGTTGTTGTTAATGCTCTTAGTAGGTTATCCATGGGGATTTTAGCTCATGTGGATAAGGAGAAGTGGGAATTAGTGAAGTATATTCACCACTTGGCTAATCTTAGAGTTCGTCTCTTGGACTCCAAGGATGGTAGTGTGTTGGTACAAGAAGCAGTTAGATTGTCTCTCAGTGCAGAGATTAAGGAGAAGCAAGTGCTAGATCCTATCTTAATGAAAATCAAGAGTGATGTAGGTGGGCAAAAGGTAATGGTATTCGAGATCAGTGGTGACGGTACTTTACGGTTCCAAGGAAGGTTATATGTTCCTGACGTCGATGGGTTGTGACAAAGGATCTTGGCTAAGGCGCATGAATCACGATATGTTGTTCATTCCCTGGTTCTATGAATATGTATCATGATCACAAAAAGATAAATTGGTTGCATGGTATCAAAAGGGACGTGGCTGATTTTGTAGCCAAGTGCATTGTGTGTCATCAAGTTAAGGTTGAGAAAATGAGTCCTGGAGGGTTGTATCAAGAAATTGATTTTCCTGAGTGGAAATGGGAGGTAATCAATATGGATTTCATTAACACTCTTCCCAGTCACGGAACCAATTCAATTCAATTTGGGTCATCATGGATAGGATGACGAAGTCTACTCACTTCTTGCCAGTAAGGATAACCTTTTTGGTGGGCGATTATGCGAAGTTGTATCTTCAAGAGGTTGTGAATCTACATGGGGTACCTATTTTGATTATCTATGATCATGGTACACAAATTTCATATCATTTCTGGTGGTCTTTTTAGAAGGGATTGGGTACTAAGGGGAGTTTGAGTACTTTTTTTCATCCTCAGATAGTGTAATGCCCCGGGAATACACCCTGGACGCTACACGGTGCTTACTATCACAAGGGACCACAAGCAAACTTATGAGCTGGTACTTGCTGTAAGCGCTGAATAGTATACGGGTGATGAACTTATGTGGAAACAACTGAATATGCCATAAGGTTTCAAATACAAAAACAAATATCTCTGAAATCATAAGCCTGGAAACAAATATTTGAAAACAACCTTTTGAAAATTGGTAAAAAAAATAACAACTGACTAAACTATCTGAAAATATCTGAAAGCCTCTAAACTGACTAAATAAGAGTTAAAGGGATAGGCCCCAACTAACTCTAACTATCTAACTAAAGTAAAATATTGAAATAGATATAATCGATCCTCAGAATATGAGGACTCACCACTGCTACTACTGCTGATGCACTAGAATATCTTAGTGCGGCTGGGAACTTGAGCATCCAAACCTATAATATGAGACATTATAGCGTAAGAAACGAGTATGCAGTCAGTACTTTGAATCTACTGGTATGCTAAATAAGGTTAGGCTGATATACACGGGCTCTTGTGCATGAATAATAACTGACTAAATGAATGGCATGAGATAACTGATGCATAGTATGCGCGAAGGTTGAAAAATCTGAGAATGCATGACCAAGCATATAACATTATACTGGAATAGTCTGTAAACTAAAATACTGAAATCTGAGTACTGTTTTAACTGATAAACTGTATGCTATGATCAAGCAAACCTGAACTGACTTCCAAACTGAGACTGGACTAAAACTGTGGAAGCTATCATCTAACCGACATACCTCAATATGAGCTAATAGGGGTCCAACGTGTGACCCTAGTTTGAAGTAGGGGTGTGCATCGGTCGGTTCGATTTATCGGTTTTTGATTTTTAAATATGCTAAACCAATAACAAAACTAATAAGATATTTTTTATCGATTTTCGGTTTATCAGTTTTTAGTCCTTATTGGTTCGATTTTTCATTTAACCAATAAGAAAATACTCATAAAATAGAAATAGTACTAACTAACATGAAAAAAAATTGAATCTTAGTTGCAACCAAAAATCCTACATAATGAATTTAATTTACAAGAATCTTCAAGTTTGAACTAAACGTTGGTAGGAGAAATTAAGAGTTTGTATAGTTGAAATAATAGGTTTGTTAATTGGTAGAAATTAAAGAGAAATTAAGATAAATATAAAATAAGTCATATATATATATATATATATATATATATATATATATATATATTTTATTGGGTTGTCGGTTTACCCAATAACCCAATAAGAAAAAATCGAACCGAACCAATAACCCAATAATTTTTTTATAAAACCATTAACAAATCATTAACCCAATAACCGAATAATAATAAACCAATAACCTTTTTATCGGTTTAGTTGATCGATCGGTTTGGTTTTTGCACACCCCTAGTTGGAAGGGTGTCAGTACTGCACCACAGGTACTAACACTGGCTGTGTGGATCCATTAAAGTGAAGTCCCAAGAGTCACCCTCTACTGGCAGGTGCTCTAGTAAGATATGTGCCAACCCTCAACTGGCAGGTTAACATCTCAACCTAGCTAGCTACGTAGTTCTGGAATGCAGGGACAACTACTAAAGGTCACACCCTCAACTTGTAGGTGAGCCCCCTATTCCTGGGTTTGCTCGATGCTAAATTCTACTCCCAACTGGACTGACTCTAATTACTGGATTGAACTAACCTTATTGATATGATAACTGACTGAACTGATAATACTCTAATATATTAGAAACCATTCTAAAAATACTAAGACTAAGTAAATAGTTAAGTTCTTGGATATTGATAACCCCCAGGACTCAATAACATTAATAGTAGAAACATAGTAAAGCTTCAAAGCATAATAAGTAGTCATTGTTCAAAATCCAACCATTTAGGCATTTCATCAAAGACTTGAAATTAATGTACTTAGGCATGGGGATGATTGAAACATGTGTAAACAACATAATCACAACACTAAAACCATACATTGGGGATTTAACAATGCTTCAAATGTGTAAGGGCTACTTTCCAACTAAAATCACTTGCAAACATTATGTATAATCAAAATTCATAAAAGCTTTATGAAAATAACTCATTATAAACATTTAAATTCATGATTTAAGACATAAAAATAGGTTCTTGGACTCCATGGGTGAAAAGGCCCCATGGACATCTAACACACCTTAAAACTTTAATCTTGTAAGAGAATTAACTTTCTTAATAGTCCTTGGGTAGTGAAGATTGAATTCTTGAGTTTTCTTAAATGAATAGTGATTGAAACTAATTAATTTGGGTGATGTCTAGGGTTTATTTTAGAGAGGAATTAAGAAAATAGGGCATATAATGCCTTAATCTGATGATAAATCTCGTGTTTTCACATATTAAGATGGTGGAAAAAGACAAAACTACCCTTTTGGGATTTAAATTCGTAACTAAAATATGGATTAGGGAGGTACCGTGATGCGATGATCCATCCATCATTATTATGGCCGCATCACGATGCTATCCCAATGGCTTACTGTTATCGAAATCCAACCACGACCTAAACCTCATCAAAAAAATCCAAAACTTCCCTGAGACATGATACTTACACCCTTGAACATAAATTAACTTAGAAATCATCATCTCAGGGTTGGTAAGGTCACTTTAAAAATCATTGGATTTAAGAGGCTAAAAATAAAACTTAGTCCCCAATACTTAACTAAATTTTTAGGTTCTAAGCCTCTTATGCATACACCATGGGTTGAACTGAGCTAAGAATAATACGGGGTATTACATACAGATAGGAAAATGGAAAGGATTATTCAGACATTGGAGGATATGATTCGATCATGTGTGATTGATTATGGTGGCAATTGGGTTGAGCATCTACCTTTGGTAGAGTTTTCTTCCAACAATAGCTATCATTCTAAAATTGGTATGGCCACTTTTGAGACATTATATGGTAGGATATTTAGATCTTCTATTGGATGGTTTAAGCTAGGTGAGGCAGACATGTTTGGTCCGAATTTGGTTTATCAGTCCACGAAAAAGGTGAAGGTGATTCGAGATAGGCTTAAGGCTGCCCAAACTCACCAAAAGTTATATGGTGATGTAAGGCGTAGAGACTTGGAGTTTGAGGTTGTGGATAAGGTGTTCTTAAAGTTATCTCCTATGAAGAGAGTAATGCGATTTGGTAAGAAAGGAAAGCTCAGTCCCTGGTTTATTGGTCCTTATGCGATTTTATGAAGGGTTGGTAATATTACTTATGACTTAGAGTTTCCTTCTAGTTTGAGCTCTATTAATCTAGTATTTCATGTATCTAAGTTAAAGAAGTGTCTTTATGATCCTTCTTTGGTGGTTACCTTGGAGGGCTTGGGCATCTCAGGTTCTCTGTCTTATGAAAAGGTCCCGATAGAGATACTGGATCGATAAGTTTGTTAGTTTCAGACCATAGATGTGGCCTTGTTTATGGTTCTATGGTAGAACTACAAGGTGGAAGAGGATACATGGGAAATGGAGGAGGACATGAAGTCCCAGTACCCACATATGTTTTCTACTCCTCGGATTTATACAGAAGGTATATGTTCTTGAACACATCTTTATTTTTTGAGTTTGGTAAAGAAAAGATTAATATCTTTGCATTTGTGTTTCCTAACTTGGTTAAAGGTTGGACTGATATTTGATAATGTAAATAAATCATACTTGTGGTTATCTTACCTTGTCCGTCATTTGGGGACGAATGTTCCAAGTGGGGGAGACTGAAATACCCTGGGTTTCTGTCCCTTAGAAAATTTCTTGGATTTCTTGTCTCTAGGTAGGGTATGACTAGGAGAAACAACCCATACACTGGGATACGAGTTGTATGGGTTAGTCGTATGCTGACCTATAATATCCTAAACTTTTTTAAAGTTAAATCTAGTCTATAAAAGAGTTGGTGATGACTTCCTAAATGGCTAATGTTTAAATCTTATAGAATTTCCCTAATTTTGACTTTTAATCATGTGGGAAATTGAATTAGCTTTCCAACAACACCAATTTTGTCCAAATCTGGTATCGGAGTAAAAGTTATAGATGTTTTATAGAGAACTGTCGGAACTGCCCAGAAGTGATGGTCGGGCCAACGGACCGTCGAGCTAGCGATGGATTATCGCCTAAGCCATTAGGACTAAGGCAGTGAACCTGACTTCTGGTCAAGTGCGATGGCCAGGACCGATGGACCATTGATCAAGCGATACACTGTCGCCCAAACCATTACAAACAAGGCAGAAAGTTCAGGTTCTGGCTAAATGCGACAGTCAGGACCGACGGACCATTGAGCCAGCGATGGACCATCGCCCAAATTGTTGCCACTTTTGATCAACGATTTTATGATATTTTTAAAAGGGTGTTTGGTTCTTTTTCCATCCATTTTAACCCCTAATTATACCAGACCAGAGCTCATAACTTTTTTATTTATCCACAACACCAAATTAGGGTTTCTCTCAAAGATCAATCCCCAAGAACAAGAAACCCTAGGCGTTTAATCCCAAGTCAAGAATTAAAGCTTTCCTCCATTAATCTTCAAGAAATCATTCACTCAGGTATGTAAATTGTTGATTCATGGGTTTCTTTCACCCATGAATCTCAAGAATCCCATTTTAAACTCATGAATTGTGATTTTCATGTGGTGGGTTGATTTTAATTATGTTAATGTAGTTGTATGAATCCCAAGTTGGAGTCTTTATGTACTTTTCATGAAATTATGCTAGTATGTGTGTTGGAAACTTTTAAATTGAGTTGATTAAAGAAACCATGATGTATCAACTAGTGTATATGCCTAAGCCTAAGTTTATGCATGCAATGTGTTTGAGAAAATGCCCAAGAGAACAAGAATCATGTTTTAGGACTCAATTATGACCAAATTGATGAACCCATGCTTTACCCTTATGTTCAAAATGACTTCCATATTATTGTTATGCATTGAAATTGTTTGATGGATTGTTCATGAAATTAGCCCTATCAAATTATGACATGTTTATATGCATTCCTATTTATGTACCAAACTATGATAATCAAGTGCCTTATGAAATTCCCCAATGATTGTATTATGGATTGTTAATTATGGTCGTAAGTCTAGGAAGTGTCATGTCTTGTCAGTTTTATGCTATCAGGTTCTGGGGGTACTTGTATCCGACAATTTAGCTGTGTGTCTAGATCCAGTGTCAGTTTTCAAGATACTCTAAGTCAAGCCATGCTCAATAGAATTCAGTCAGTCTCATGACTCAGGAAAACTCAGTAATCTCAGTAATCTCAGTCAGTTATCAGATCTCAGTAATATTTCATCAGTCAATGGAACTCAATGAACTTAGTCCAATTAGTTTAGTATAATTAATTAAATATCTAATCATATGGGAGTAGTATTCATCACCGAGTGAGCCCAAGGATGGGAACTAACCTGCGAGTAGAGGGTGTGATTCTTAGAAGCAATCCTTGTGCTACAGAACTACGTAACTAGTATAGGTTGAGACATCTAACTTGTTAGATAAGGGTTGATGAGGTGAGTTAACCTGTTAGATGAGGGTCCCACCGTTCTGTTTAGAGTACCTATTAGATGAGGGATTACTCACAGCTTGTCCTTACCAGTGGCGCGGTATTGACACCTTTCCAATTGGGGTTATAGATTGGACCCCAACTCAATTATATTATCTTATTTAGGGAATGTCAGTTAGATGACTACTTCCCACAGTTACAGTCTCAGTCTCAAAAATAGAACTCAGCTAGTTTTATAGAATTCAGGACTGTCAGATACGGTCGCCCAGCTCAGTACAGATTCCAGCTAGTTCCATCAGAAATAGGACTATCAGACACAGTCATTCAGACAATAGTATGTCAGTAATACAAAAACTTATGTTATCAGTATTCAGATTTAGTGATGTCATGATCTTAGTTTTAGTTCACGTATTCATACATGTGTTCTCACATTTATGTTATTCAGTCAATTAGTATTGTTCATGCATATAAACCCCTTGCATTCAACCTACCTCACTTGCATACTAGTACATTCAATCGTACTGATGCTTTTACGCTATGGTGTTTTTATACCATAGGTTCAGAAGCACGAGCTCTAGACTATCCTTAGTAGATCAGACGTTTAGCAACCAAACTAGCACTGAGTCCTCATCATTTGAGAATAGCATGATTATTTTATTACTTTATTATTATAGTAGTTCAGAGTTAGTTGGGGACATGTTCCATCAACTCCACAGTTTTTAGACAGTTTAGAGGCTTCCAGACTATAGCATGTTCAGACAGTTATTTCAATTTTGTTTTGGTATTGATATACTATATTTTCTAGATGTTATGCTTTATAAGATATTTGAACCTTATGAACTTTTAGCCTTTGTCCATATTTTCACAGTATATTATACAGTGCCTAATTACAGATATCAAACATAGGTTAGCTTATGGTTCTTTAGGGTCATGAGCATCGTGTAGCATTTCGGGTACCAGATTCGAGGTGTTACATGACCAGTATTAGTTGGTAGGTTGGATTTGGTTTTTGAAATGGGTATGACTTGGGTGGTACGAGTTGCATCGGTGGATATGGGTTATTTGGTTACTTTAATTAATCTTAGGCCTGGTAACTTAAGTTGGATCTGAGAACTAGTGGCTCACCAAGAGTCGTAAGCCAGGGTACGAGTTGTACCATGGACTCATATAGTGGTCAGTGTTCAATTCTCTTGGGATTCTATTCTGAAAGGGGTACGGATCATGGGTACTAGTCGTATACTTGGATACAACATGGTTTAGGGTGACTCATACCTTGGACAGTATTGGGTCTAAGAGAGATGGCCTCGGGTACAGGTAGTGGGTGCCACTTATATTGTAGGGTATGATCGGTATGGATAGTCGTACCCACCTGATGGGATATTTAGGAGCTTAGGTGAGGGCAATCTGGACATTTCCCCACTTAACCTAATAAGGCCCTATAACTTATATTCCCATTGGGAGGTTATTTTCCCTATTATTCTGTTCATTAACACTTAGAAACTTCTCTTAAATATTCTATAATTCCCTCTAAGGCTTTTGGGTAAATAAAGGGTAGGGTATTATATTAAGGATTAACTTGGAGCTTGTGTTGGTGATTTCTCTCCATCATCTTCTTGGTTTAAGGCATGTTCTCTTTCCTCGTTGTTAGTTCCAACTAAAGTCATGGTTTTATACAATGTTTTCATGGTTTGATTATTTTGTGGTTTTGGATTACCAATTATAATTTGGGGGTTTTGGTTATAAATGCTTGGTTATGGTTTTCCCATGTTTTAACTATGCTTTTATATGCTTTAATGGCAGTTTTGGATTATTGGTTGTATAGGAATGGTTATTTGGTAATTGGCTTTGGTTTTAGAAATACTATACCCTCAATATGTTTGATAAAATGTCTATGAGAATGTTTTCACTACATTTTTTGATTTTAAAGGAACTATTGCATGGTTTAAACTTGGTAATGGTACCTTAAATGGTTAAATGGTTTGGAATGATCAAAATGGAATGGTTTTGGTTTAACAATCATTCTTGTGGGATACAATGGAATCCCTCAAGTGATCATAATAATGGAACACTTGTGGGGTACATTGGACTCCCGCAAGTTAATTAGTAATGTGATCTATAGGTATACGGGACTCTCTTAATCTCAAAAAGGTTTGGTTAAGGACAATACTTTCAAGTTTTAGTCAGTATAATAATACCACTATGTATAGCCTCGGTTAATAATAATGGTTTAGTTGGTTAGAAATGGTTTTAATTGGGCAATAGTGTCAGTTGTGATAGCTAACTATGAAAGTGGGAGTTTAATGAACGAACACTGGAAACTCATGTTTGCCGACATGAGGTGTAGGGCATGGAAACCCTTTTATGATACTGTAAGGTATGCAAAATCCTCTAAGTACATTGTACATATATGTCATGTAGGGTGAGGGTACTTGGGAATCCATTACTCTTATGCTATCTCCAATTCGTGTGGTTATACGCACCGGTGCTCGTTCAGGGGATTACACTAGACCCATATAGCCCATGAGTGGTTAAGGAAGATTAAGCTATATATACCTAGGTTAATGGTTTTAAATGCATGTTAAACCTGATTTTATTTCCAGGGATGGTTATATGTATATATGTATGGTTTGTAAGCATATGGTCGGTTTACTTGGTTTTACTGTTTGGCATTATTTCCTTATCCTGAGTTCATGCTAGAATTCACCCGCTAACCCATCTTCAGGCGGTTATATCCTCACGCAATGCAGGAATCATCTATTTTAGTCCTCCTGCTTAGCTATCGGACATTCGTGATCACCTACTGGATTGAAGTGATGAGCTTCCATTTTTCTAGAAGGCTCCATTTCATGGATGTTATTTCATACTTTGGTTCATTTATAGATATTGATTTTGGCTATGGTTGGGGGTATGCCCAACTAGATTTTGGTATTCTTTTAGTTAGAGGCTTTTGTGGAACTACTATGGGTTGTTGGTATTGGGGCTGATGTCGAATGACTAAATTTCTCACTGTTTTATCCTCTTTTATTTTAGGATTGTATTTAATTATTATGGAACTCATATGGTTATGGTGTGTAGTTTGGTTTAGCTATTGGTTGGGTTTGGACGGTTGGACTTGGTTGGGTTGGTCGCGGTAATAGACCTATCCTAGAGTCTATAATTTGGATAGTTACACAATCTTGTTATATGCTCGAAATTTAGCCAACTCAGGAAAGACGGCCGAAGGTTAGGTTAGGTAACGAGGGTGGTCTCTGGTCTCAGTCAGAGTTGGGTTGCCCATAACAATAAGGCCCCGGGTCGGGTCGGGTCAAAACACCATTTCTCAAACCACATAGATCACACCCTAATTATAGTAGTTCAAAAGTGTTTGGTTGTAGGTGCTTTCCTTATCTTAAAGTGAAGCAGAAACTTTCTCCTAAGTTATATACATGCGTGTTTATTTGATATAGCAGTTTGTATAAAGGATATAGATTCTACCACCCATCTATAAGGAAATTTCATATATCAAGACATATTGTCTCTGATGAACTTACATTACCCAATATGTAGGAAACAAAAAGTGACAGTGTGTCCGCAGGTTTTAGTCATATGGCTACCTCTTTGAGGTTGCTTAACAAACTCTGCACCTATAGTGGAAACATTGATAGATGGTGCTAATCATGATCATAAAAATGGTGTTGATGGTGCTGAACTAAATCTAGATGATCCTATGAGTGGTGCTGATGATGCTGAGTCAAGATTAGATGATCATAACAATATTGCTGAAACTCTTTTTCCCTTGAACTCATATTAGATGCAATAAAATAAGGTGATATAAAACCTTCCAGCTCTTGAACAACAACATACACAAGTTGTGCTAACTTTACCAATAAAAGTTGTGACTGTCCATAAAGAGTTTGCAACCACTCCTCAAATTCATCACATTGTTATTGGACTCAATGTTAAGCCCCTGCCTATTACTCATAACTCTCTTTCTATTACACATAACTTACTTTCTACTCTTAAAATGGATGTAATAAGCTTAAGTTAGTAAAGAAAGCCTTGAGTTCCTCTTATTGGGTCACAACAATACAGGATGAATTAGCAGCCTTAAACCACAATAAGACCTAGTTCCTAGTTCCTAGAACTTTAAATATGACTGTTGTAGGGTCTAAGTGGGTGCTCAAGCTAAATCCAAACCTTTTTGATCAATTGAGAGGCATAAAAAGAGATTACTTTCCAAAGGTTACTAATAGGTTAGGGGTATTGATTTTGAATAAACATTCACCCCTGTAGTAAAGGCTACAACAATAAGATTATATTGTTTATTGCTATCACTTTAAATTAACCCATTCGTCAGTTAGATTTGAAGAATGCTTCTTGTATGGTGTTTTTCATGAAGAGTCGATATGATCAACCACCTATTTTAATTGATCCACAATATCCAAGTCATCTCTGTCTTTTAAAGAAGGCCATTGATGGTTAGAAACAAGCTCCTAAAGCTTGGTTTAAGAGGGTTCAGCTCATTTTTAATCCATCTTGACTCTAAGTGTAGAAGGGAAAATTATTCACTATTTACACTCCATAATAGTTAAGGAACATTTTTGCTTTTACTGTAGGTAGATGATATGATTATGACAGAAAGCAACTCAGGGAAGTAGGGGTAGTATTAAACAAGTTAAGCACTGAATTTTCCATGAAAGATTTTGGACCCTTGGTTACTTATTGGGTATTAAAGTGCACTACTTTTTGGGTGTAATTACCTTAAATAAAAGCAAATATACAAGTGATCTATTTAAAAAGGTTATTATAATGACTGTGAAACTAGTACACACTCCATTAGAACAACAACATAGTCTACAAAATGCTATTGGAGGAACAGTTGATCTCTCAGTCTATAAAAGTATGATGGGAGTCTTACAGTATCTTAGACTCACCAGGCCAAGTATTACTCATGCTGTGAATTTTATAAGCCAATTTGTCTAGATTCTAAATCTTTTACATCGTCATGTTGTTAAAAGAATGACAAGGTATGTCAAAGTAACTATTGCTCGTGATCTAAGAATTATATCACAATCCTCCTTTAGGTTGTATGAATACTCATATGTGGGTTGATCTAGATGTGCTATAACAAGGAGGTATACTACTAGATATAGTGTTTATATTGGTGAAAATTATATGTCCTCATCAAGGAATAAGAACATTGTTGCAAGATCAAGTGTTGAAGCTAAGCATAACGCATTGGCAACAACTGCCGCTAAAATTACTTGGATATGCTACATCTTACAAGATATTGAAGTATAAATTAAGATTGCTCCCACTCTGTTCTGTGACAACTTAAGTGCCTTGTACATGATCAGCTAATCCAGTAATGCATACCAAAACTAGATATATAGAATTGAATTTTAATTTTTTTAGGAAGAAGGTAGCTCAAAGGCAACTGGTTACTTAATTTGTTAGATCAAAGTGTCAACTGGTAGACATCCAAACAAAGGCACTAGGCAAGTACATGTTCAAGTTCTTTTGAGACTAGCTAAGTGTAGTGAACTCACCTCTCATTAGCTTGAGGGAAATGTTAAAGATAATATAGATAGTGATAAGGATTAATGTCCCGATAAAGACTCAACTCTATAGAAGTAGTATAGTAAGAGTGAGACTTTTGTACAAGTTAGAGTTCTATCAACACTATAGAATTGGTATAGTAGGAGTGAGACTCTTGTACAAGCTAGAGTTCAATTATTATTAGTATAGCAACTACCGTCTATACCTATGGAAGAGTTTGTCTACTTGTTAAAACATTAGTATAAAATCAAAACTTTCTCCATATTGTATTCTGTGTGTACAATTCTTCATAAAGTAGTTGTTCAATCAAATATAGAACCCAACTAGGTTAGGGTCGATCCCAAAAGGACTAAGGCTAGAATCTAGGTCAATGCAGTTATTTAAACTATTAATCAATTATTTCTAAAGGAAGATGTATTACCTCTTTTTTATTGTGAGGGAAAATGATTTTGGCTTGATTAAACTTGAAAATTTAAAAATTTTCAATTTTCGCTTAAACAGAGTCAACACTTAATTTATTTAGAAAAATTGAGAAAACTTTTGAAAAATTATTCAAAGTTCCAAAACAGATAAAAGACTTTGAGTTTTAGAAATTTTGAGTAAGGGTTCATATTAATATTTCAAGAAGGTTATTAAGGGACTTGAAATATCTGCTACTACGTTGTTGTCCGGTTATTTTCTAACATCATTTATTTAACTAACTTTGAAAAGATTAGAACATTTGACTAAGTAAAAAAGTGACTTTATGAGGAAAAATTCACAATTGAATGAGAATGGGTGATTTGATCAAAGTTTGCAAGAAATTAACCAAATTAAACTAAGTGACAATTTAAAATATAATAAAGTTTCCAGATTTGATTAAACAAAAGTTTGTGAAAAGAGAAAATGGTAATCAATAAGGAATTAACTAAGTTGATTAAAAATGATAGAATTTTTGACAAATAATCCTAAACTATGAACAAATATATACAAACAAAGGAAAGAAGATGGTCTTAAGTACTTAGGCCCAAACCCCTATGAATTATCCGAATGGACTACCAAATTTTTGGCTTAAGCCCATTTTTATAAAGTTTGATCCATTTTTAACCTTGTATATTAGCTTCCTTTGTTGTGTAGCACTTAGGCCACACATTTCTTTCTTTTAGATTTTGCAACTTATACACATTTTGGGTCTTTTGTCACGATCCAAAAGTTGAGGTTATGATAGCACCTACCCGGATCCAGCCTTAGAATGTAAGCTAAAAATTCACGATAAAGTAGAAAAATTTGAATAGGAAAGAAATGAAAATAACACGAGACTTTTAGAATGAAGTCAGGCCATAATACTCATAAAACTAGAATATCCAAAATAAATACAATGAATCCCTAAACCTGGTGTCAAAAGTGTGAAGATCATCTAACAAAATACTAAAATTTAAGATACACGAATCTTTCCCTGATAATAAATAAAAAGACAAGATAAGATAGGGTGAGGTCTGGAATATATTGTTAGCCTCCGAAGTCTATGTTTTATTAATGACAAACTAAGAAGTAAATCTTTGCGGGATATTTAAGACTACTGATAAAGAAAGCCGTCTCTAGGAATGGAAAGACATCCAATCATAAACGAAGGATCACGACACTCAAATAGCATGGCAAGAAAATCAAACAACTATCTTAAAAATAGAAGGAGAATCACTATCCCAAAATCACGATTACTATCCCAGAATCACGGCTGACTAGATCAATTAGGACAAAAAGCAAAATGAAGGAAGACCACAACCGTCACATGGACATCAATCTATACAAGAAAAAAAGGAAAGATAGATTACAGACATATCTGATATAGACGTGACCCAAAGCCGCATATGGATATATCTGATATGGAAATGTCAAAAGGCTATATTCCTCAATCAAGGAGTCATTTAAATCCTTAATTGAGAAGAAATCTCTTGGGTTTTCTAATAAGAGTAGAAGCCAAAGACTATAAAAGATAAAGATTGGAGACAGACACGATTTACGCAACATCAAGAAGAAAATTAAAAGTGTCTGATTCTTAGTCTTACAAGGCTTTGTAACTTTTAGTTTACAATTGTTATATAAAGAGTAGGATTGAGTCAACTTTCTAACATCAATTGAAGCTATGTCACTAGATCTAAAGAGCAAAATAAGTCTTCAGAACTTGTTTTCTATCACTGTACTCGATCCCAACATTCAACTATCTAAGGAAACTTTGAAACTCAAGGGGACTAGAAGTAGGGACCACATTGGTGTTTCGAACCAGGATAAATTTATGTGTTATTACTTTATGTTTTGTTATTTGCGTGTTTAACTATTTTAAATCTAGTCTATTTGTGAAGTGCACTAATCTACAGGCGAGTCGACTGTGAGGATTCAGTAGTCGACTCACAGAAAAATTTCAATTTAACCCCCTTGAATTTCAATTATTATCAGAATAAGTCTCACCAACTGCGTTGGTTAACCATAAAATAAGCAAATATTAGATGGCCCAATATCAAATTCCCGATGCTTTTCTTCAGGATGGTCAGTCCTTTACAAGACCACCATATTTTTATGGACAACATTACTCTTACTAGAAGAATAAATTCAGAATATGTGTCCAATTAAATGATTTCCAAGCCTGGGTTATCATCAAGAAGGGTCCAAAACTAATTCCATGACTTATAGAAAATTCAAAGGACAAAGTCAAATAATCTAGTAGTTTTGACATAGAAGACCTTGAAAGGTTCGAGGTCACCAAAGAACAGTAAGAGGTAATTCAAACTAATGCACGGGCTATAAGTTTACTTATCTGTGTAGTTAGTAGGGAAGGGTATGATAAGATATCAACTTGTGAAATTGCATAGAAAATGTGGGACAAATTAGAGGTAACCTATGATGGAGCCTCCAAGGTCAAGAAGTCAAAGATTGCTGATCTGGTCAATGAATATGAGTTGTTCAAAATGGAAGAAAATGATAACATTGAAACAATGTTTGCCAGATTCAATAAAATCTTTTATGAACTGAAATCACTGGAGATGATCTATCCATACAACCTGCAAGTCCAGTAGCTGGTCCGAAGTCTCCCAAAGATTTGGGAAACCAAGGGTACCATTCTAGAAGATTGAGATCTTCATAATATGACATATAATGAACTATAAAGTAACCTTATTGTTTATGAAAAAAATTGTATTAACAGGTACCAAAAGAAGGAGAAAAAGAGACCAGTAGCCTTTAGTGATGCTCCAACTGAAGAAGTAAACATTCCTGAAGAGGCCAACAGTGAAGGAATGGCTCTAATAAATCATAGAGTAAGGCAAATAATGAGACAGAGATAGCGAAGATCCCAAAGAACCAAGAATAATGATTCCACTAGAAATGATGAACGCTGCTAGTACTGTGGAAAGCTTGGCCACTTCAAATAGAACTGTCCAGAATTAAAAAAAAAGAATATCCAGGAAGAACCAAAATTTCAGAGCATGGGGTGATAAGGATGAAACCTAAGAAGAAACAAAGGCCACCAATATATGCTTCATGGCAACAGGTGGACCCAGCGAGGTAAAACAACAGGATTGGCATAACTGTAATACTCTTAAATTCAACTTGATATGATAACCGACGAGCTTCAAAAAGTCATACATAAATATAATAAACTAGATTAAGAGAAGAAGAGCTGTGAAGCTTGATTTAAACAAAAACTAGAAGAGAAATGTTGAAACTGGAAAATAGAAATAGAAGCATGTCAAATTGAAATTGACCTGCTTCATGAAGAGAATGATGATTCAAAAATAAGATTAAAAAGTCTTAGGATTTCTCCAAGCCATAGTTTTGTAAGATCAAATTTATTCAAAAACTATTCGAGTTCCTTATAAGGGTTGTTTAAATTAGCTAAAACCTTTTTATCCTCTCGAGGACCCATCTATTTTATTTGTGGACAAAGAGGGCACAAATCCTACAGCTGTAGGAATAAACCTAAAAGTGTGTAGATTTGAAAGCCAAAAGAAGCATATCCAACTTGCAAGGACCCAAGACCTCTTGGGTACCTAAGCAGTATTAAGATCCTTATTTTATAGGTACCTGTCCGCAAAATATCTTAAAAAGAAGGATCGATAGCAGATGTTCCAGGAGTGTAGCCGGAGAAAAAGGATATCTTCTGTATTAAAGAATGTAAATAGAAAAGTAGTCAAATTCAGTGACAATACCAGAGGAAGTATCATTAGAGTCGACTAGACCTCCCTTAAAGTCAACTCTTGCATTTAAAATAATGTACAAAAATGAAGACAGGTTCTCTTCAAGAGGGTACTGATCTCAATAAAATCTCTGTCCCTATGACAAGGTCAGAACCAATATGAATTATCCTTATCAGAAGCTGCCATCAAATATTTTAAGCTATTTCACATGGTTTTATTCATGGAGAAATTTTTGGGAGAGAATTTCCAAAATTTGAAAACTTTCCATGCCTAAAACCATTTTAATTATTTTTTAAATTTAAAAGAGGGGTAGTTTTGATAAAGTTATTTATTTTTTGTTCCTGATAATTCTAACTTTCTTTTTGACAAACGTTGTTCTGGTGAAAGTTTTCATCATATGATCGATGTCCCAGGACTCATGACTCAGCAAGGAATAATCGTTAGTTGACTTACCAATAATTGGAGTAGTATACACAGTCTTTTGGAAATTGCTACACTTAAATTCTATAAATCATACATCAACTACTTGATTTTATTTTTAAAAAAATATGCGACAATACTATGTTGATAGTCTATTTGTGCATCCAGGGTAAATCATATTGACATTAAGCATCATTCTATTCATGATCTTGTAGAAAGTTGGATTATTTTTCTTACTAGAAGAAAGATCTTGACTTTCCAGACTAAGATTTGGCATTGATGATTTATGAGTCATATTTTTGGAGGCAAATCTTTTTACTTGGTTCAATTTTATTACAAAACCATTTCTAAAAGCAAAGATATTGATTTCTCATAAAAAGATTTGGCATTAATGTTTTATGAGTCATATTTTTTTACCCAAATCTTTTTACTTAGTCCAATATTTACCTTTTTTCAAAAAGGTTTTCATTTAAAAGGAAGTCATCATTAATTCACCATTTCCCATGCCACCTCTGTCGACCTTTTCTCTTCCTCATGCAGTGTCCTTTCACTTTCATCAGTCCCTTTTATGTCACACCCTTTCTCTTCTCCATTATTTTGCCCTCTAAATAGTTGCCTCCTCTAAGTTCTCTTAACCAACTCTCCCTCTCCCTCTCTCTTTATTATTTTAAATCTCTGCTTCTCTCTCTTTAATAACAAAAACTCACTCCATCACTAACGTTTCTAGAAATCTCCTCCAATGGTCTTATTCTTCTCACATAATCCTCCGATGAGTCCACATCTTAGTCCATTCTCCTCAAGAGATGATGACCCTCCTCCAGCCTTATTTCCTCTACCAAGAAACCTCGTCCAAATCCCTTCAATTCTTTTCCTCCAGAAGAGATGCACCAATTCTGGACAAACCCTCACAAAGAGAAATTCCTCTCCTTTAAAAATCGTTCCATCATTCTTTGTCACATCATCAACCTTGGTCAACTAAAATATGCCTCTTGCAATATTGGTCACTTTGTCAAATTTGAGGATCTATCCTTGCTTGTTCGCATATTTTACGCCAATCTATGACTTTCCCTAGACAATGGTAAATTTGAGACTCTTGTGCTAGGCAAAAGAGTCGTCTTGAACAACTTTTTGTTTGAAAATATTTTTGATACTAAGTTCACCGACACGATCCCTTTCATGAACAATAACTGGCCCGAGGACTTTGAAGTGGGCTCTATTGTGTATTAATGTGTGCATTATTAATACTATCCATTTTCTATGTATTAGTAATGCAAAGACTTTAATACATGCATTAGCTTGATGAATGACATTATTACCCCTCAAAATATTTCTTATTCCTCTTTCCACAATTTTTTTACAACTCCCAATTCATTTTTCCATCATTTTATATTGTAAAATATTCTTTATTTTCTGTACTTTTCCATTCTTATAAGATTCATTCTCATTAAAATTTTGACATCACAAGTTCATAACGATGATGTTACAAATCCTCAAATTGGACAACATCACCACCACAACCATGATGGCTCATAGCCTGTGGAAAAAATTGGTAGCAAAAGAACAGAAAATCCATGGCTGCTAATTATGTAATTTTATTTTTTACAGGAAAAAAAAGAGTTGGTGAGACCTGAAGGAAAAATCTTTTTATTGAAAAGAGAGAATACAAATATAAGGAAGAATATTTTCGTAAATAAATATTATTTTATAAAAATTATGTAGTGTATATTATTTTTAATACATCATATCAAACAATGTATAAAAAAATAATACAGCATTACTAATACAAATATTATTAATATATCATATTTAGCGTTATTCTTATACAATCTACCAAGCGACCCCTAAATGAACTTGGTAACTTCTTAATGAATTGTTCCATTTCTTCAAGCCTAGATTCTAGAGAAAATTGAAGAATAGGTGTCTTTAAAGTCTTGAATGAAGGATTGGTGACATTGACCAACAGATAGGGTCAAACATTATTAGGAAACTTGATCAAGTTAATTGTGGACTTGATTAATATTTTTAAAACTTTCTAATCTTTTCAAAAATACAAATCAACCCAACCCACACCCTCTTAAATCCAAATCAGCCACTCTCTCTTCTCTCTCGACAACTTCTCTCAACTCTCTCCCAACCAATAGTTCTGCAAAATTTCTCCCTTCAACCCCCGATGATAAATAGTTGGGCTTCGAGTTTCCCTCTTTAATTCAATCAAACTATCTCTCATCCCTTCCTCGATAGCTTAGCTCAACTCTTTCCCAACCAACTTTTCTGCAAATTACTTATTTCAATCCTCGGCGAATTCAACATCCGACTACAAATAGTTGGGATTCCAATTCCTTTTTGACTTTAATCGACGTGATAGCCTTGCTCTCCAACCATAATAGCTTTGAATTCTTCATCGGTCCTTTTCTTATTTCACAAGTAAAAATTTATGGTCTTTTTAGTTTTGAAGAAAACGAGGAACTTTAGCCAACTTCTCTTATAGTATTGGTTAATAATTTCAATATTTATTGCACTAATTTGAAATACGCTCTGAATAAAACTCTAATTTTTTGTATTTCTTCTCTTCTCTTCTCTTTTCGAAGTGAATTATGATATTTTATTATTTGTCGCATTTTTTTGAAGTTTGATTTTTATTGTTTGTTGCATTTTTTTGAAGTTTGATTTTTATTATTTGTGTTTATGAAAACAAAAGGACAAAAGATATGACGAACACGGGGAGGAGGAATGTTTCAAAAGATATGATGCAGAAGCTAATAGCCCTTCCACTGAAGAGCTGGTCAAAGCCTTTAGCATTGATCGTTATCCTGTGAGAATGCAGTGCGAAGGTGCTACAGATTTAACGGGTGATTTCGTGGTTAAGTCAACCATGGGAAAATCTTTCAACTCCTTCAAAAAAATACTTCGAGAACAAAAATTGGATGCTTATTTCAGGGATAGCTGCTTTGGAAAATATCTTGATTTGTCGGAGGACAACAATGCTCGTTTCCAAATGAAAATGGTATATGAACTTCTCAAGCGTAGGTTTATGTATGTAAAGAAAGATAAGATGGATGAGGTGTGAATAAATTACTGTGGCATGCCTGTTTGTTTTTGTTGGAAGGAGTTTGTCATAGTTACTGGACTAAAATGTTATCCTCCTTCTCAAGTTATACCTATTCTAACTCAAAAAAAGCACCCCGCACACCCAAAAAAGCAAAGGCAAGTCATATGATCTTGATGACCTGGTGTCCATTTTTGGTCCAAGCTTCAAAAATAAAAATTTGATAGAAGCATTGAAAGGTAAAGGACTTTCAAAGAAGCACAAGTAGTCATTGTGCTTAGTTTGGTTTGTATATAATATTCTTTGGGTGAGAGACGTTAACAACAACATAAGCCTCGGTTTAATAAAGCTCTCTGAGGATCTTGAGGCATTTAACAGCTATCTATGGGGGTATGAAAGCTTCAAAATAACTGTCAAATATTTGTTGACTCCATTAGCGCCAAAGAAAGTCAACTTATATGGCTTCCCATGGGCTTTCATGGTAAATGTTTCTTTCTTCTATTATGATATCATTTATTTTTTTCGCTCAATAATGGTTTTGATTTAGTGGCATTATTTTATAGGCTTGGGCGTTTGAAGCCATTCCTTATTTGAGACAACAATTGAACTACCAGGAAGGAGTATCCTGTCCAAGAATCTTTAGATGGTTATCGGCCAAAACTCATAAAAATGTAAAATTTCTTGATCTCTTCAACCCCCCGAAGGATGCAGTAAGTATAATTATAATTAATTTTTTCTTTTAATTAATGTATTTTTTAATGATCTAATCATCATTCTAATATATGTAATGATTTATGTTAGAATGTGCATCCGTCGCTAGTTCCGACCAATCGAGAGTTGAAGATTCCATTTTTTCTTACTTTACGATCTGTACAAACTTTATCGGACCCTAAGGTCATCGACAGAATAAAAATGAAATTGTTTGGAGCAACTACCATTACAAGAAAAATAATTTTGGAGGGTGTACTTGTTGTTATTGATGGAGTTGTTGTTGGTGGTAGTGGTGATGCTGTTGGTGCTAATGATGCTCATCTTATAGTATTTAAAGCAAATCATTATGAGTGTGATCATACTGCTTATACAGATTTTGCCTCTCCCAGCGAATGTTTTACATGCAAATGTCAAGATTCGAAGGCAAAACATGATGTAGTAATTAATGCTATTAATGCATTAACTGCTTCTGTAAAGGAATTGACATTTAAGAGGGGTCTCATTCCATCAAAGAGAATTTTATTTTCATCTACTCCATTAGAGATTAGGGCTAAGAGAAGAAGGAGAGTGATTTCCATGGCATTATCAGGCATTCAAAAAACTGAAACTACAACTCCTCTGCCTACGTGTTTCACTGAGCAACGTACAATGTCCAAAGGAGAGCAGCACGAGCTGAAAAAGGTGAATATATATTATATGTCTTCTAACTGACAAAATAAACAGACACATATCTATTTCAACAGATGACACATCTGCTGAAAATTATCAAACAAATATATACATTTGTTGCAATAGTTGACTAACTTATTGCACCAGATACTTTATCTGGTGAAACATATGTCTCGTCTATTTTAACAAATCAAACAGCTCTTCGTACAACTTTTATTTGTACCAACAGATGACCTATCTGTTACAACAGATGATTCATATGTTACAACGGATGGTTCATCCGTTGGAAATTATCACATAGGGTCTTCCTCATGTAGAAATTTATCCCAACAATTTATTCATTGTTGCAACAAAAATATAATATATTTGGGATAATTTAAAATGGAAGGAAGACCTATTTGATTTGCTAGAAGAGATGAGTTATCTTTTTTCATTTTGTTGTATCTCCGTGATTAGCATTGACTAATTCTGGCTTTCTAGGTGGATGTAGAAAAAGCTACTGCTGAACAACATTGATAATATGCTATCTTTTATGGAAATACGGAGAACAGAAAGCACAAAAACCATACACAAGCGACAACGAAGATCCACGATGAGCAAAGCCTAATTCCATAGCACCAGATGAAGAACAACTTGTCCATACTGAGTAGATCTTTATAGATTGAGCTTGTCAAAGCAATCCTTGGCAGTATACTTAAATTGTTGTTGATATATTTGTTGAGATCTGTACCCATAACAATTTTTTTACATTTCATTTATTCGTTGACTTATTTCAGCTAATTTATGAAGGCTTCGATGTATTTTATTTTGTCTACGAATTTTATTTATTCCTTACATTTGAACTATTAATTGAAAAGGAATCCTAGATTCAAATATTGCAATAGATAATGAATCTGTTGCAACAAACGGCACATTTATTAGAAAATTTAAATAGATTTAGACATATGTTGCAACAGGTAAGTGATTTATTGGAATTTATCAAACAGGTCTTCCCAATATTGCAACAGATAGACTTTAGATCAAAACATCAAGATAATGCAACAGATGACACATATATTGGGGAAAAAAAGAATAGATTTAGACATATGTTGCAACAGATGGACTTTATCTGTTGCAACAGACGACATATCTATTGAAATAATCAAACAGATTTATACATATGTTGCAACAGGTAGGTTATCTGTTAGAAATTATCAAACATGTCTTTCCACTGTTGCAACAGATGGACTTCAGATAAAAACATCGAGATAATGCAACAAATGACCAACTTATTACAACAGATAAACTATATGTCAGAACAGGTATGATAACTATTTTAATGGATGGAGAATCTGTTGCATTATAAAAATTCAACTCTTGTTAGACATAAAAAATTGCCACTACGTTTAAAAAGGTTAAAGTGAATTGAAATAAAAAAGGCGCAATCTATCGACGGTATTCAGTTCAAACACCTAAAATAAAATAGGCCTCAAGTAGACATGTTCATTTTAAAGACGTAAAATAAAATAGGCATCAAATGTGTTAGTGTTAGTCCTGGCACATTTCACTGACTTGCCGTCACTTGACCCCCAACGGTCATTTCCCCCCCTCCCCATTGTCTTATATATTCATCTTCCTCCTAAAATTTAACCCTAAATTCCCAAATCTTCTTCTTCATTGTCATCTTCTTTTATCTATCCAAATTCTTCAAATTATTACTTTCATTTTTTCCAACTAACCTTGAAAATGTCGAGCGCATCTTCCACTATTTTTTGTGATAAAGATTTTCGATATTGTAAGTACGGTCATGAATCTCTGTTAAAGACTTCTTGGACTCAACAAAATCCGGGTCGTAGGTTTTTTACTTGTAAGATTTCAAAGGTAATATTTTTTTATATAATTAATTGATTAATTATTGACTAGTAATTATTTTGTAATTATGTTCTCTTTTTTATAAAAATTGGGTGGATGCGATTACTTTGATTAGTATGAAGAACGACACCCTTCACAAGCAAATCGTGTAATCTGGGGTTTATTGAACAAAGTCAAGGCTTCTGAAGAGAAACAAAATCGAGCAAGAAGATTCTACATTGTTGCTATTATTGCTACTGGTTTGGTGTTGTTGGGCACATGGATATTGAAGCCTAATTGCTGAAATTTTCATGGTGGTGTGTGTATTTGCTACTGGTTTGTTGTCGACGAGCACATGGATATTCAAGTGTAACTGTTGGAAAATATCAAAAAGATTTAGGCATATGTTATAAAATTTGGGTCATCAGTGGAAATTATCAAACAGGTCTTCCCACTGTTGCAACAGATTAGACTTAGATTATTAGATTATTCATAGAAATTATCAAACAAGTCTTCCCACTGTTGCGACAGATTAGACTTAGATTATTAGATTATTAGATTATTCAAACAGGACTTCCCACTGTTGCAACAGATTAACAATCTAATCTATTGCATTATAAAAAACTCAACTTTCATTAAAAAAAATTATTGTCACTACATGTACATATAATAAAGTGAAGGGTGACTTGAAATGAAAATTTTTTATTTTACAGGCTCTTCTATATACACAGGCTTCAAGCATCCAGTTAGTACCCCATAAGCCCAGATCTCTTGTAGGTTTTCCACAGCGTTGTTGCATAGAAAAGTCATTGGCTCGACCATTTCTGTGCAGGTCAGCAAACATTTGATGTGTGCAAGAGCGTGCGAGCCACTCGCTTTAGCGGCATCATCTTTTGGAAGGATCATTCCCCTATTTCGACCTTCAAAATCCCATGATTTATTCATCAACACTTTCTTTGGCAAATGATTTATCAGTTTACCCTCCCTCAACAAGATGGGCAACAACACCATCAGTTGCTCCACGAGGAGAAAAAGATCAAAATCATCGATGAGAGGTATGTTGGAGTCATACATTTATCTTTCCCTCTTCGAGTAGTATATCAACAGCCCGATAATACATGTCATTCATACTAATGACTACAAAAATCCTTTTTGCCTCAATCCAGCTCTTCTCGTATGGATTTGGCCTGTCCTCTCTAACATATCTTAACGTTTCTACTTCATCTAAGACCAACATAGGAACTAGGAAATAAAGTCCCACTCCAATGGCTGACGCCTCTCCGAGTTGATCGAACCTATCCTTGAGCTTCTTGCAGAAGTCGAGGTCCATTATCCTATCGGCAGGGTCATAAGCTTCCTGGTACGTTAATTGCCTATTTCTTATGAGGTAGAGAATTATTTCAACATGCTATGAGATAAGAAGTCAATTTTTAAAGAAGTTAATTTTAAATAGGTTAGTAATTGTAAAGATACAACGGATGGTCCATCTGTTGCATAGGGTTCTTTGAATCAATAATCCAACGCAACTTCTGCAACAGATGGATAATAAGTTGCAACAGAACTATAACCAGTTGCACCAGTATACCTAGCTATTGCAACAGATGTGAAATCCATTTCGTAGCTTCTTCTTCATGGGGTATATTAGAAGGTCTAGGTTAGGACAAGTAAAATTGCCTTATCCTTGTACAGCATACGCATATCAGTCATAGTCTGGAAGTCTTAGGGGGAAAAGGGAGGTCTGGGGTAATCTGGCGTGCTTAGCTTAGCATTCTTAGCCTATCGCAGATCCCCCTTATCTTCAGCGCCAAGTTTCGTGTATATGTCTACCTTCTTGATTGGCCCTTGAACTTCAACAGCTTTTAGAGAGGGAGGAATTGTAATTTTTTTTGATTTCCGAGCGGAGAGTACGTTTCTAATTGCTCTTTTCTTTCTCCTAACCAACGTTGTAGGACTGTGTAGATCCCTCACCTTCTTAGATGGTATGAAAAACCTCTTGGATTTGAATTCCTCGATAGCCTTAGAGATAGCCTCTAATTTTTTAAAGAGTTTATCCTATCTGTCCTTGCACTCATCGCACTCACAACGAGAACACGAGGGTGAAGAGGGGTGAGAGGGACCTGTGTAAGGGCGAAAAGGGGTGTTTTAAAACATATTTATTCTTTGGTAGCTGCATCAACATGACTGCCACCAACACCAACAACTCCACCAGAAGAAGCACCTGGATTTGCCTTAGTAAAAGGTTGGTCATGAAGAGCCTCAACATTAGGCTGACCTTTCCTAACTGCTCTTCTTATGGCTATTGCTCCAGCCAATTTCTTCTTTATTAACTCCACAATTGGATCTACAATAGTATCAACATGACCAAGAGTAATATAAGAAGTCATCATTGACTCCTTCTCAGTAGGCACGATCCATGGATGCACAACTTATAAAAACGAAAAAAATACAGATGCATTTAAATCATATAATATAATAATTTTCACAGTTGGGCTACATTTAAAAAAAAGACCCATCTGTTACATAGTTTGCAGTTTATGGTTAAAATTCATTTGAGTCTAGTTCAGAGAAATAGAGCAACACATAGATAATCTGATGCAAAATATCAATTATCTGTTGCAACAACTGCACAAGACGAGTAATCTGTTATACAACAGATGATTTGTACGTCACAACAGATGAATGATATGTTATTAGATTAAACATCTGTTACATAATTTACAGTATATGGTTAATCTTTTAGGAGTCGGGTTCAGAGAACCAAAGCCACAGATGGGTAATCTGATGTAAGATATACCCTGTTGCAATAGATGTCCCATCTGGTGCATCAGATATAACATCTCATGCACCAGATATAACATCTGTTCAATATCTTTCTTATCTTTGAGTAGAATTATTTTATTTGAAGAAGACGTACTGCATCATCCGGAGGGTTAAAGAGATCAGCCTCCTTAATATTGGTGTTGCTCTTTGCAGCCAACCACCTAAACATCATTGGATGAGAAACCTTATCTGGGTAATCCATTAACTGCTTTCGGAGGGGAGGAATGACTTTAAATGCCCAATCCTAAAAAGTGTAAACAGGAAGCAAGCAAAAAAAAATCATAATAACTATATTCAATATAAATTAATGGATAAGTAAAATTAGTGATTAATTTTTCCATGAAATCCCAAGGAAAGCCATATAATGTGGTCCTTTCTCTTTTTGACACTCCAATTCCTCCTCTTTCTCACTTTCATTTCTTTATTACCATCTACAAACCCTTGTCCACCTCCCTCAATGTTGTTTTCACATCTCTCCTCAGCTTTACTTTTCCCTGAATGAGATTGTTCAAGAAGCTCCTCTGAATCCCTCTGTACTGTAGCCTTTTTTTTTAGTAGTCAGACGTTGATCTACTTTCACTTTCTTTTCTTTTGGAAGACATATTTTACCTACAGACAAAGAAAAACAAAAATTACCTTACAGTTGATGTATGCATAGATTTTAAAAAATACATTACAAACACCACGAATACCGATACACCAACAGCCACCACTATAAACACCACCAACCAATGCCAACAAACAAACTAACACCACAAATACCGACACCACCATAAACACCACCAACTAATGCCACCACCAGTTCCACTACAACAACTACAAACACCACCAACACCAACACCAACACCATCCAACTATACCACGACAGTCAACGGAACACTACGATGGAAACTAGGGATTTCTCGAGTTCTTCCTACGATTTTACCATCAAAACTCAAAATTGTAAACCCATTCTCAAAGATAATATAACTAAAAGTTTTATTTTATATCATTAACTTAAAAACCATTATTTTTAGAAAAAAAACAAATATAGAGCTCTTCTCAAACTCTGTTGCCTACAAAGACGAAGAAAATGACTGATACAAGCAAGAATAATGTTGAAAATAACACTTATGTGGTCAGAAATGAGAATAAAAGCGATCTGTTGTGAAGGGTTGAGCAAATTTGTTAAGTAGTTGTTTTCTGTACTGTATTGTTGAGTGGGAATGAGAGACAAAGAGCCAGACCTCGAGATTTAAAATGATGAAACATTTTGTATGGGTTGATTTATATTTTGGAAAAGAATGACAAGTAGTTTTGAAAATGTTAATTTGGTCTGAAATGATCTTAATTATTTTTAAAATCATAAAATATATGCATAGTTTTTAAAATCATATAAAAACAATTAAAGTTGTAGTTGACTGATAATCTAGGAGGTGACCCTGTAAAAACTTACCCCTGGTCCTAGATTAATCAATTTAGGAGTCCAACATATGAACTCAATTGAAATTATAAAAAACAAATGTTCAACATATTGCATTAGTTTTCTCATCTGTTGTAAATTATCAATCATATTAGGTAACAACAGATTATGAATCTGATGTAAATTATCAAACAAATTAGGTCATCTATTGTGATAGATTACCCATCTTTTGTAAATTATCAAATGGATTTTCAAATGTCACAACAGATTACCCATATGTTGAAAATTATCAAATAGGCGCTGCTATCTGTTGTGGCTGACCCTATGAGAACTCACCCCTAGTCCTAGATTAATCGATAGTTTACCCTATGAGAACTCACCTCTAGTCCCAAATTATTCAATCAAGGTATTAGTACACTAGTCCTAGATTAATCAATTAAGGTATTAGTCTAACATATGAGGTAGTAAGAATTGGTTCGGCTTAGAGTGATCGATCGTCGACTCTGATCAAGAGAAACGTTGTACCGTTTCATCATGCAATTGACAAAAGACTCAATTGAAGTTGTAGTTGACCCTATGAGAACTCACATTCAATTAAGGTATTATTCTAATACATGAACTCAATCAAATTATATATAAACAAATGCTTAACCTATTGCAACAGATGTCTTTTCTGTTGGATTAAATCAAACAGATTATGTAATTTTTTGCAACATATTACACATCTATTGTAAACTATCAAACAGATTAAGTCATCTATTGTAACAGATTACCCATCTATTGTAAATTATCAAATGAATTGAGTCATATGTTGCAATAGATTACCCATCTATTGTAAATTATCAAATAGGCGATGTCATCTATTGTAGTTGACATTATGAGAACTTACTCCTAGTCCTAGATTGATCAATTAAAGTATTAGTTAGACATATGAGATAGTAATAATAGGTTTGGCTTAGAGTGATCAATCGACGACTCCTGTCGGGAGGAATGCAGTCCCGTCTCATCATGCATTTGCTAAAAGACTCAATTGAAGTTGTAGTTGACCCTATGAGAACTCACCCCTAGTCCAAAATTATTCAATTAAGGTATTAGTTAAATATACGAGGTAGTAAAAATTGGTTCATCTCAGAGTGATCGACCGATGACTCTTGTCAGGATAAATACAGCACCGTTTCATCATACAATTACCAAAAAACTCAATTAAAGTTGTATTTGACCCTTTGTGCTCATTCATCCATCCCTAATTCCACCTATATCAATGTATGTACTATTATTAATCTTAACATTAAGTTAATGAGAACATATTTTAACTCAGAGTGATCGATCGACGACTCGGGTCGGGATGAATGCAATACTAACACCACGCAAATGTAATGACTCAATTGGATTTGCAATTAACCCTGTGAGCTTATTTATTCATCCCTCATTCCACCTAGATTGATGTAGGTACTATTATTAATCTTAATATTAAGTTAATGAGGAGCTCATTCTTTCATCCCTAGTTCATCCTAAATCAATTGCAATGAAATCCGTTGCAATAAACAACTGAGTTGTTGGAGAATTTCAAACAGATAATAATATCTGTAGCAACAGATGACATTTCTTATTTAATTATCAAATAGACATTTACATTTGTTATGATGGATGACTGAGGTATTGGAAATTTTCAAACAGATATTGATATCTGTTGTAACAGATGACGTTTCTGATTTAGTTATCAAATGACATTTCCATCTGTTGTCACAGATGACTGAGCTGTTGAGATTTCTCAAACAGATATCTAAATCTGTTGCAACAGACGACATATCTATTTGAAAATCTTTTTATTTTCTTTTAATTTTAAAGCAAGCTACTGTCCGAGTAGATAAAGTAGTAGTACTACTAAAGGCGGTAAAAAATATTTCTTGGATAACTCAAAAATCTCATTGAGTAGTTTTATACTTTTTTTCAATGTCACCTATTTTCTTCCTCATGTCCCTCAAATTATTAATGAATATTAATTAATGAATATTGAAACCCCTAATACTTCTTCCTTTTCATATTGTCTTGGCACTCCCATTAAGAAAATATTAATTAGGGTTTTATTTTACTACCAAATTAGCCTTATTAATTATGCTTTGTAAATATAAATTTGAATAAATACACTTTGTTTAGTCATTTAATATTAAGGGTAGTACATTTAGAAATTAGAATTATCTCATCTCTTCCCTCCTCTCCTTCAGCCCTAAATCTGTCTCTTATTTTTTTTCTATCCTCTTTAGGGGTATCACAACCTTTTTTTCTCTCCTCTTTCTCAAAAATTTTCATTCATATCTAAATCAATTGATATCCATATCTTATATTCCTCGACTGAAATTGCTGTTTTGACCCCTTTTTGACATTGAATGATAGGATTCACTATTGCTCTTTCATTCTCGTCTTCTTCTTGAAACTTTATTTATATCTTTTTTTATTTAATTACCATTTTTCCATATTATATTTATTTAAAAAATTTGAAGGAACTTTAATTGTTGAATAAACATACCAAGATTTTTTATTATAAGATGTGAAAAAAAATTCATCTGTTGGGAGAAGTTTAAAAGCCTTGTTGGCAGTATTATTTTTTTATGTATTTTGTTTTCTTCTTTGTTGTTGATGCTGTTATTGATGTTGTTGGTGGGGCTGACATTGTTGGAACTTATGGTGTGGTGTTGTTGGTGGGTTTGACATTGTTGGAACTTGTGGTGTGGTATAGTTTAGACGGTGGGTGTTTCTTAGCTTACAAATAGTAGAGTTCGAACAATCAACACAAGGAGTAAGGGAGAAAAAATAAAAAGTTTAAAATGAATAAGAAGAGAAGAGTTGGTTACCAAAATTTTAAAAATATGTGCTGAGTGGGAATTGAACTCAAGACCAAAAGAAATAAATAGCCTTAAGCACCCATAAACAACAACTAGGCTAACCAAACAACTCTTACTATGGGTGCTCACTGAATAGATTATATACATTTTTTTCTTTATTTTCACATACATATATAAAGTTTGGTACGAGTTTAGTCTGTGCTCGCACACCCGGAGGACTCCATGTAGGTCCGTCCTTTGTTGTTGATGGTGTTGTAACATAGGATGTATGCTTCTTTGTAGTTGATGATGTTGTTGGAACAAATGTTGTTGTTTTCTTTGTTGTTGATGTTTTTTATTTGTTGTTTGTAGTTTATTCTGTTATTGATGTTGCAACAGATAGCGCAACCGATGGAACAAATAAAACCACCAACAAGGTTGCTATGTATTCCAACAGACTTCATATCTATTGCATCAGACTCCATATCTGATGTAACAGACTCCATATATGACGCAAACTATTCGGGATTTATGTGTTGTGTGTGGTGTGTTACTTAAATAAAACTGGTGATTTTATTAATATGTAAATTAAAAAAAACAGATCTAAATACATTTTATCTTTTTGTTGTATTTTAAAAAAAAAACAGATTGGTAATCTATTGTAAAATATATTCCACCTGTCAGATAACTTACAACATATGTACAATCTGTTGCAACAGATGTATATATTAGTTTGCTTTTTCGTCAGCTGTGGTGTCTGTTGCAACTTGCTAATCATCTTTTATTCAATTTCATCGAGAGCAATAGATTTTTCTAAACACTTCTTGGCCAAACTCAATTTTGCTCTTGGACTGCTTCTCTTTTTTTCTTTGCATCTTTCAAGATGGCCTCCAAATTCAATTTTTGCCCTCAATCCAATAGCAAAAATTCAGTTTGGTTGAAGGATGCAAAGAAAAAAAGAGAAGCAATCCAAGAGCAAAAATTGAATTTGGACAAGAAGCGCTTAGAGAAATTGATTGCTCTCGATGAAATTGAATAAACTGATAACTAGCAAGTTGCAACAGACGCCACAGCTAAAGGAAAAGCAAATTGATATATCCATCTATTGCAACAGATTGTCCATATATTGTAAATTATCTAACAGGTGGAATATATTTTTCAACAGATTACTAATCTTTATCTTTCGAAAATACAACAAAAAGATAAAATGTTGTATTTAGATCCATTTTTTTCTAATTTACTTATTAATAAAGTCACCAGTATTATTTAAGTAACACACACAACACATAAATCCCGGATAGTTTCAGCAATATTGCATTAAATCCTGAATAGTCTGCTAATTACATTTTATCCCAGAATTTCGAATTGTGATACATATGTTAAGCAGTGATACATATAGCATATGTATCACTAGTAAATATGAATCCGGGATTTTATGTAATTTTTTAAAATATTAAGGATATTGTGTAATATAATGTCTTAAATATGGGATTTGTGTAATTTTTCCTTTTAAGGGATATGAACAGTCGTGGTTTTTTTTTTGACTACGTCCAGTCCCTTCCAATTCTCAATCATTTTATAAATAGGTCCCTCCGACCTCCTCACTCACTTTCGTTCATTCTATTATACTTACAATACTAATATGTCAGATCCAGATTCGTACAAGAAGATTCATATCGAGTCCTTGCAGAAATTTTAAAGGCAGTTTGATGAACTCCATAGGGATTTGATCGACTTTCGAGCAAGGCTGAGGAGGGCCCTGCTGCCACCGGATGAAAATTGTCAGGTTGACAATAATAATAGTAATAATAATAATAATAATAATAATAATAATAATAATAATAATAATAATAATAATAATAATAATAATAATAATTAGGTTATGTTTTTTCTTTCTTTTAGTGTATGTATTTCCCTTTTTCATATTCGATCTACCTATAAGGGACTAAAAAAATCCATGTATATGTTTGGTTTGGTTTGGTTGATTTTGAATTTTTAATTATTATTCAATATTTAATTATCATTCTATTTATTTCCTATTCAAAATATGTCAGCGGTTGGAGTTAGGGATGCGGTCATGATGAGAAATTCTCTTAAAAATGGTTCGTTAATAAATAATAAAGAACTAAATGATATTATAATCGTAAAAGAAAGATTATTTAATTTAAAAAAAGTCACAAAATTGGATTAATTTAATTAAGCTATATATATATGATGATATGATTTTTTAAGAAAAAAGTTAATGAATAGTTGTGATTGTGATTTTTGTCTAAACACATTCAACAAACAAACAAAAACAAAAAATGCTTCTGATGCATCAAATTCATCATCTGTTGCGACTTATGAATCAGTTAGAAGAAATCAAAAAATCTCCTTAAACAGATGGTCGATTTATACCAACAGATGGTATATCTGTTGAAACAGATCGATTATCTGATGCAACAGATATACAATCTGTTGCCATAACTCAATTAATAAAAATGGTTATTAAAGAAATGGAAAGATTAAGTCACAACCAGCTTGATTTAATTAAGTCATTTCTTTTCACAGAAAAGAATAAGGAAATAAATTATAAACATAATTTAAACCATAAAAAACTCACCAGAAATATTCTTATTTTTAAATATTCTTTATTAATTTATATAATTAAAAATTCAAAAAATTTTGATGTCATGAAGATAATTCTTTTTAAAAAAAGATATATATATTATATGTTGCAACAGATATATTATCTGATGCAACAATTGAACTATTTGTTGCAACGGATGATATATCTATTGTAGTATATGATTTATCTGATGCAACAGATATATAATCTGTTGTGTAACTCAGTGTAAAAAAATGGTTGCTGGAAAGAACTAATTATTTTAATAATTATAAAGCTAAGCTTCAAGCCGAAAAGTCATGACCTATCATAATATTGATTAATTTAATTAAGTCATAACTTTTTATAGTAATCAAGAATGTCAATAATAAATGGAAGTGAACAATTGTGCCTTTAAATCTGCTTTATTAATTTATATAATTAAAAATTCGGAAAATTTGGATGTCATGAAGATAATATATTTTTTAATATATATATATATATATATATATATTATATGTTGCAACAGATATATTATCTGATGCAACAGGTTATCTATTTGTTGCAAATCATGATATATCTGTTGTAACAGATGATTTATCTGATGCAACATTTGTATTATCTGTTCTCCAAGTCGGTGTAAGAAAAACGCTTCCTGGAAAGAACTAATTATTAATAATAATAAAGCTGAAAAGTCATGACCTATCATAATATTGATTAATTTAATTAAGTCATAACTTTTTACAGTAATCAAGAATGTCATTAATAAATGGAGGTGAATAGTTGTGCCTTTAAATCTTCTTTATTAATTTATATAATTAAAAAGTCAGAAAATTTGGGTGTCATGAAGATAATATATTTTTTTAAAAAAATATATATATTATATGTTGCAACAGATATATTATCTGATGCGACAAGTTATCTATTTGTTGCAAATCATGATATATCTGTTGTAACAGATGATTTATCTGATGCAACAGATATATTATTTATTGTCCAAAACAGTTTAAAAAAATGGTTCCTGGAAAGAATTAATTATTAATAATAATAAAGCTAAAAAGTCATGACTTATCATAATATTGATTAATTTAATTAAGTCATAATTTTTTACAGTAATCAAGAATGCCATTAATAAATAGAGGTGAATAGTTGAGATTTTTTGCCTAACTCATTCAAGTTGAATCCTCTATAAATAGGTCCCTCCTTACTCAATCGTTCGTTCTACTACACACTATTTATTCCTCATTCTTATTACACCTTCAACTACTTTCTCTTCAATGACTTGATAGTTTTTTCCTGTCTCTGGTAAGTTTTTTTCTTGATTTTTGTATAAATATACATTGTATTACTATAATTCGAATTCTTTCTTTTCTTTACTTTTGTGTTTACGTGTGTGTTTTGTCAACTTATGCATTTTTTAGATATGGCTGATCCTGTATTGGATGTCGCTATTTTACGAGATGCCATAAGGGAACTGCAGAAGGAGGTTCATGACCTGCATTGGGAGTTGGCTGCCATCAGAGTAAGGATCCTGTGTTTTTGAGCCCAAAAGTAATTATTTTTACAAAGGCATGATTTTTATTTGATTTTTACGAATTTGAAGCATGAACCCATATCTTATGATGATTATTATGAAATACTGATGTTTATGATTTTGAAAGATGAATTTATATGTGTGGAGATATAAAGCATGAATCTTGAATGATATTTATTATGATTTTGATATTTGGGTTGTGAATCCCCATTGAAAATTGTGTTTTTTAAGAAAGTGTGTGTTATAAGCACGTTGATGTTGAATATTTGAGATATTTTGAATGATTTGACCTTTTGGTCTTAATGGAGTTGTTTTGAACTTGAGTGTGAAAGAAATCTACAACGTGTAGGAAAGTAAATAAAGGGAATTTGTAGTAACTAGTAAAAAGTAACAAGTTGTGAATGCTTTTGGTTGTAAACAATCTGAGATGAACACTAGGACTGTGTTCCTCTTTGCTTCCTAACTCAGTAGGTTTCTCGTGCTCAATTCAACTATCTCTCCGCTATACCTGCAGAATCTGACAAGCTAGGTATTACCAACTCGTCTTGTGAACGCGTTAATAAATCTCACCCTTCACCTTGTGAGTCTCAGGGTGTCATCTGAATAATCCTTATCTTTGATCCTAATTTAATTATTACCTTGTGGATTAGATGAGTATTGATAGCCTCGAATCACTATTGTAACCCTCTTTTTCCAATCTCAATATCTCTTGTGAAGACAATCCCGAATACTGTAATGCCCCGAAAATGGGTCTCGAAGCGTCACACGGTGCTTGAGGCTACGAGTAGCCCCAAGCTAACCCTTTGAGCCATTTTCATTTAGTTCAACACGAATCAATGGGGTTTCCATAAATAACTTCAAATATCAATAGAGTAATCATCATCCAAAAATAAAAGAATTTCAGAAAGATAACAAAATACGACTTATTAGTCAACTCCCAGCATCTATACTAGTCTGACAAGCCTTTAAGAAAATCAATAAAACCAGCGAGCCATTGAGACATGCCCTAACTGACTCATACTCAGTTATCAAATGTAAATAATTTCGTGAAACCAACATCAGCTATCACGTCCTCGGAACATGAGGACTCACCACGACAGAGGATGTAGAACAACGTGCCTGAAGAATCACTGTTGAACCTGGAACTGAGCACCTGAACCTACATTTCGAGAAAATGCAGCCTACATCCGAAGATGTGGGTCAGTACCATGGAAAGGAATCGAGTATATGGGGGCGTATGTAGTTTTATAAACATCATCATCATAAATATTTATAAGAAATATGCAGGATGTATGAAAGACTCACATAGCCCGAAGAAAATCATCATAATCATGAGAGGATGAAATAAGTATAATAACACATGTGAGTCATCATATAATTTGTCAAGAGCTATTTTTATTTAGTTCAACACGAATCAATGGGTTTTCCATAAATAACCCTCAAATATCAACAGAGTAATCATCATCCAAAAATAAAAGAATTTCAGAAAGATAACAAAATACGACTTATTAGTCAACTCCCAACATCTATACTAGTCTGACAAGCCTTTAAAAAAATCAATAAAACCAGCGAGCCATTGAGACATGCCCTAACTGACTCATACTCAGTTATCAAATGTAAATAATTTCGTGAAACCAACATCAGCTATCACGTCCTCGGAACATAAGGACTCACCATGACAGAGGATGTAGAACAACGTGCCTGAAGAATCACTGTTGAACCTGGAACTGAGCACCTGAACCTATATTTCGAGAAAATGCAGCCCACATCTGAAGATGTGGGTCAGTACCATGGAAAGGAACCGAGTATATGAGGGCGTATGTAGTTTTTATAAACATCATTATCATAAATATTTATAAGAAAAATGCAGGATGTATGAAAGACTCACATAGCCCGAAGAAAATCATCATAATCATGAGAGGATGAAATAAGTATAATAGCACATGTGAGTCATCATATAATTTTTCAATCACTTTCAGTTCATCAAGAATATCAATTCTCATAATGTAAATATCATTTAAATCTTTCGAAAGCATAACTTTCACAATTCCACTTTCAAATCACTTCACCATTCACCATAGACACATGGAAACACACACACACTAGGAGATCCTATAACCGACATAAATCATTTGAGCTACATGAGTCCAACGTACAACCCACATTGGGGAGAGCCGTCCTATCCTTGCCATCGGAGTAGTACTATCGATATCAAATCCACATAAACTAGTGATCACTATATAAATCAGCCTCAGGCTCACTCCTACGGGGGCACGTAGTTCTAGGGAAGTAAGGTCACTTTATACCTTCCACTCGGTGCTAAAGATTTCTCTCAGACTTAGCTCAGATCATTTCAAAGACAATCCACAACAAAACAATTT